>NC_135536.1:127636966-127913249 GCF_045843805.1 Urocitellus parryii
TAACCGTATCCATTATCCTAAGCATAAGCCTAACCCAAATGCTAACATTAGGCCAAACCCTAACCCTATCCCTAACACTAACCCTATAAATTATTCTAAACCTAACCTGAATCCTAAACCTAACCCTATCCCTTACTCTAACCCTAAAACTCACCCTATATCTAACCATAAAACTAACCCTAATTGTAAAGCCAGTTCTTAACCCTAATGCTAATTTGAGGCCTAACCATAAACCTTAACCCAAACCAAATCCTAACCCAACTCTGAACCTAATAATACACCTAGTTCTAAACCTGAACCCTACACTAAACCTAACAATTATACTAGACCTAGCCATAAACCTAACCCTAACACTACCCCTAACCATAACCCTAGACCTGATATTAGCTCTAGCCCTAATCCTAGCCCTAACCCTAACACACCCTAGCACTAATCCTAGCCTGAAACCTAGCCTTAATTTATCCAAAAATTTCACCCTAGACTTATCCTAATTTTTAAAGCTCATTTTAGGCATGAACCTAGCTATAACCCCATCACTTTCCCTAAAAGTAATTCCAAACCTAACAATAATACTAATCCTAACCCTAGTCCTAACCATAGACCTAACCCTAACACTGACCCAAACTCTAACCCTAGTCCTAATTTAGCATTAATCCTAACCCTACCCCTAACCCTAGCCCTAAAACAAACATCACCCTAGCCTTATTTCTATTTATAACCCTATTCATTATAGTAACCCTCAAACTATCCCTAACCTTAGCCCTAACCCTAGCCATAGCCCTAAAATTAGATATAAACATACTTCTAAATATACCCTTAAGACTAAACCTCACCATACCACTAGCCCTAACACTATTGCTAATCCTAAAACTAGCCCTAACCATAGCCCTAGCCCTAAAACAAAACCAAGCCATTGCTCTAAACCTAAACCTTACCCTATAGCAAACCCTACCCCTGTAACTAGCCATAACCCTAGCTTGAATTCGAGGCCTAGAACTAAAACTAATCCTGATCCTGACTCTTGTCCAAACACTAACCCTAGCTCTAAATATTACCCTAACCCTAAAGATAATGCTAGCACCACTCCTAGCCCAAACCCTAACCCTAAAACTAATCCTAATCATAACCCTAGTTCTTATATTGGCCATAGCCCTTACCCTAATACAAAAAAAGCACTAATCCAAGCCCTAACACTAAATTTAACCAAAACACTAACCCTAATCCTAGCCCTAAACCTAACCCTAAACGTAGACCTAAACCTACCTCTAACCCTATCCCTTATCCTAAGCCAAACCCTATCCATAACGATAACCTTAGTCCTAATCATAATCCTTAGACAAAACCAAACACTAACCCTATTACTAGTCCTAACCCTAGCTCTCATCTACCTCTAACCCTATCCCAAAATCAAACTCTAAACTTCAACCATATTCTGACCCTAACATTAATTATAGGTCAAAACCTGACCCTAACCTAAACTGAACCGTGGAACTAGCCCTACAAGTAACCTTATACCTAAACCTAACACTAACACTAGCCCTAAACCTAAACCTAATCTTAAATTTAGCGATAACTCTAGCCCTAGACCTAAACAAAAACTTAGTCCTATCCCTAACAGTAACCCTTAACCTAATCCAAACACTAACCCTACCCCTATAACTAACCTTGTCCTAATTCTGGCTTACACCCTAATCCTAACTCTAACCTGAACACTGACCCTGACACTAAAACTAAACCAAGCTCTAAACCTGACAATAAACCAAAATATAAACTTAACACTAGACCTAGCCATAACCCTTACCCTACAACTAGCTGTAATTAGAACCCTAAATCTTACATTACCCATAGTACTAACCCTAGGACTAAACCTAACACAAAACCTAGCCTTAATCCGAGGCATAAACCTACCTTAAGAATAACCCTCACCCTAACCGTAGCTCTAAACTTAACCCTAATTCTAACCTTAGTCCTAACCCTAGCTCACAGCCTAATCCTTAGCCTAAACATAACCCTAGCCATAGCCCTACCCATAACCCTAAACCTAGCCCTAATCCTAAACTTAACACTAGCTTTAATCCTAGCCATTACACTATCTCTAATGCTAAATGTAATGATAACCCTGGCCCTAACCCTAACCAAAACCCTAACACAAAACATAAACCTAACCCTAGATCTAACACTAAACCTAACCCTTGCTTTACCCTAACCCTAACTCAAAACCTAACCCTTACCATAGACCCAACAGTAAAACCAGCTTTAAAAATAAACTTAACCCTAAACCTAAGCTTAACCCAAAAGCTAATCTTACATCTAACCCAATCTATTACTCTAAACCTAACCCTAAACCTAATGAAAACCCTAGACCTAACCCTAAACCTAACCCTGACCATAACCATAACACTAACCCTAGACCTAACACTAAACCTAACCCTCACCCTAGGACTAACCAAGCTCAAACCTGAACTTTACCCTAAACCTAAACTTAACCTACCCTAAGCTAGGTTTACTAGCCCTAACCCAAACCCTAACACTAACTCTAGCCCTAATCTTAACCATAAACTTAGCCCTAAACCTAGATCTAACCCTATACATTATCCTTAGGATAATCCTAATTCTAATGCTAACCTTAGGCCTAAGCCTAACCTTTCCATTACACTAAACCTACCCTGAATCCTAAACCTAACCCTATTCATTACCCTAAGCCTAAACTTAATGCTCATTTGAGTCCTATCCCTAAACCTTAACCTAAAACAAACCTTAAACCTGATCCTGACCCTAAAAATACACCTAGGTCTAATCCGGACCCTTACACTAAGCCTAACATTTACACTAGAGCTAGACACAAACCTAACCCTAAATCTACCCCTAACTGTAACACTAGACCTGAATTAGCCCTAGCCCTAATTCTAGACCTAACACTTCAACAAACACTAGCCCTCATCCTAGCCCCAAACCAAGCCTTAGTCATAACCTTAACCCTAAACCTAGCCTTAACTCTAATTCTAACCTTCACCCTACTTCTAAACCTAGCTATAACAACATCCCTTACCCTAAACAGAACCATAACCCTAGTCCCAATGCTAGGCCTAAGCTGAACACTAACCCTAGCCCTAATCCTAGCCCTATTTTAGCACTATCCCTAAAACTAACAATAACCCTAGCCCTAAGAATAAATCTAACCCTCACCCTAGACCTATCCCTATTTCTAAATGTATCCATTACCATAACCCTAACCCTAGCCCTAACCCTTGCCTTATCCTTAGACCTAGCCCTAACCCTAGATCTAAGGCTAACCCGAAATCTAAACCTAACTCTAAGCCTAATATTAATACTAGCATTAACCCTTATACAAATCATATAACTAGCACTAACCCTAATCCTAGGACTAAAACAAAACTGAGCAATACCCAAACACTAAACTTTAACTTAAACTAAACACTAACAGTACACCTAGACCTAATCTAGCCCTAATTTGAGTCCTAACTTTAACCTTAAAACGTACCCTGACCCTGAATCATATCTTAACACTCACCTGAGCTCTAAACACCACCCTAAAATTAAACAAAACCGAACTGTAACCCTAGCCCATATTTGAGTCTTAACCCTAACCCTAAAACTAACCCTGACCCTGACTCTGACCATTACCCTAAACTTAAAACTAATTTAACCCAAAATCTAGCTCTAATCTGAGCCATTACCCGAGTTTAAACCTAATACTAACCCTAACCCTATCCCTAATCATAACCACAACCCTAGCCCTAACCATAGCTCTAATCCTATCCATTGCCATTACCCTAAGGCTGAACCTAGGCCTAAACCTAACCCTATCCCTAATCCTAAACCTATCCATTATTGTAAAACAAACTTACATTCTAAGCCTTGCCCTATCATTACCCTAAAACTTACCCAAATGCTAATTTGAGTCATAATTTTAAAACTTAACCTATCCCAAACCCTAACCCAGACCCTGACCCTAAATAAATACCCCTAGATCAAAACCTGACCCTAACCCTAAACCTAACCCTTACACTACAGGTAGCCAAATATCTAACACTAAAAGTATCTTTAACCAAAAACATAGATCTGATATTAGCCCTAGCCCTAATCCTAGCCTTAACCCTAAAAAAAAAAAACCTAGCCCACCTTCTAACCCTAAACCTAGACTTAATCATAATGTTAACCCTAACCATAACCCTATCCCTAATTCTAACCCTCACCCTATCTATAAACATAGCTATAATGTGATCCTTTAGCCTAAACTTAACCCTAACCCTAACCCTAATGCTAGGCCTAAGCTGAACACTACCCCTAGCCCTAATTCTAGCCCTAATTTAAACCTACCCATAATCCTAACCCTAACCTTAGCCCTAAGACTAAATCTAACACTCACACTAGCCCTATCCCTAGTTCTAACACTCTACTTTACTGTAACCCTAACCCTAGCCCTAAACCTAGACATAACCCTAGCCATTACCCTTGCCTAATCTTTATCCCTATTCCCAATCCTAGATCTAACCCTAACTCTAAATATAACACTAACCCTAAGCCTAAGCCTAACATTAACACTAGCCCAAATCCTAACACTAATCATAAAACTAGCTCTAACCCTAACCTTAGCAGTAAAACAAAACTGAGCAATAGCCCTAACACTAAACCTTAACTTAAACCAAACACTAACACTACACCTCGACCTAACCCTAGCCCTAATTCGAGGTCTAACCTTAATCTAAATACTAACCCTGACTCTGACTCATATCCTAACACTCACCCTAGCTCTAAACACCACCCTAACTCTAAACCAAACCCTTACAGCCTTATTTCGAGTCTTAACCCTAACCCTAAAACTAACCATGACCCTATTAACCTAATATTAACACTCACTCTAAATATCACCCTAACCTTAAACCTAATCCTAACACTAGAGGTTTAACCCCTAACCATAACCCAAAAATTAACCCTAATTGTAACCCTAGTTCTTACATTAGCTGTTGCTCTAACCCTAGCCCAAAACCTAACACAACACTAGCCATAATCCGAGCCCTAAACCTAGCTTTAACCCTAAATGTTGCCATAATCCAAGCCCTAACCCTAGCTCTAATTCTATCCCTTACCCTAATCCAAACTCTAACCCTAATGCTAACCCTAATCCTTAACCTAACACAAACCCTAACCCTATTACTTAGTCCTAACCCTAGCCCTAATTCTAGCTGTAACCATAACACAAACCCTAACCCTAACCCTGACCCTTATACTGACTCTAACACTAATCGTAGGTCTAAACCTGAACCTAACCCTATTCTGAACACTAACACTAGCCCTACTGGTAACCTTATACCTAAACCTAACCATAAAACTAAAACTAGCCCTAGACCTAAACCTAATCCTAAATCTAGCCATAACTCGAACGCTAGACCTAAAGAAAAACCTAGACCTAGCCCTAACAATACACTTAGCCTAACCCAAAAACTAACCCATCCACTAGACCTAACTCTAGACCTAATTCTGGCTTTAACCCTAACCATAACCCTAACCTGAACACTGACTCTGACACTAACACTAACCCTAGCATAAAGATCACCCTAACCCTAAACCAGCCCTAAAACTATACCTAGCCCTAATATTAACCCTAAATCTAGCTCGAGTCATAACAAGTTCTTACATTAGCTTTAGCCCTAACTTATCACAAAACCTAGCCCTAAACCTAACCCTACCCTAGCTTTAACCATTAATCTAATCCTAACACTAACCATAGTCTTAACCCTAATTCTAAGCCTAAACTTAGACATAATTCTTAGCACAACCCTAGCCCTAACCCTAGCTCTAACCTATCCATTACCCTAATGATAACACTAAACCTTATGCTAACCCTAGGCCAAACCCTAATCCTATCCCTAACCTTAACCCTATTCATTACGCTACCCTTAACCTGAACCCTAAACCTAAAACTATTGTCACCCTATCCTTAAAAATAATGCTAATTCAAGCCCTAAACCTAAACCTTAACCTACCAAAAACCCTAAGCCTTACCCTAAACCTTACCCTAAACCTAATAACACCCCTATCTTTCAATCTTACCCTAATCATAAACCTAACCCTTACAAGAGACCTAGCTATAAACCTAATCCTAAAATGATCCCTAACTGTAACCCTAGGCCTGACATTAGCCCTAACTCTAATCCTAGACCTAACACTAACACAAACCTTAGCCCACATCCTAGCCATAAACCTCGCCTTAATCATAAAACTAACCCTAACCCTAACCCTAATTATTACCCTCACCTTAGCCCTAAAACTAGCTATAATCCCATCCCTTACTCTAAACCTAAACTTAACCATAAACCTAACACTAACCCTAGCCCTAAACTTAAAACTAACCCTAACACTAACCCTTTTGCCCTAATCCCAGGCCTAATTTAGCCCTATCCCTAACCCTAACCCTAACCCTTTCCCTAAGACTAACTCTAACTCTCGCCCTAGCCCTATACCAAGTTCTAACCCTATCACTTACATTCACCATAAACCTAGCCCTAAATTTAGCCCTAACCCTACCCCTATTCTTAGCCCTAGCTCAAACCCTAGATCTAAACCTAACTCTAAATGTAACCTTATACCTAAGCCTAAACCTCAGCCTACCCTAGCCCTAAAACAAAACCGAGTCATAGCCCTAACCCTAATTCTTAACTTAAACCACCCTAACCTTACACCTGATCCTAACCCTATCTCTAATTCTAGACCTAACCCTAATCTGAAAACTAATCCGGACTCTGACTCTGACCCTAACACTAACCCTAAACATCATTGAAACCATAATCCTAACCCTAACATTAGACCTAGCACTTACCCTAACCCTATAATCAGTGCTAATCATAAACCAACTTCATACATTACCCATAGCCTTAACCCCAGCCCTACCCTAACCCAAAACTTAGCCAAATCCTAAACCTAGATTTAACCCTAAACTTAATTGTAACCCTAACCCAAACAAAAGTCCTAATCCTATTCATAAACCTAGCCCTAATCTTAGGTCTAACCCTATCCATTACTCTAATGATAACCCTAACCCTTATGCTAACCCCATGCCTAAACCTAACCCCATCTATTACACTGAACCACATCTAAGCCCTAAACCTAACCCTGTCATTACCCTAACCCTAAACCTAATGCTAATTCGAGCCCTAAACCTAAACCCTAACCTAACTCAAACCCTAACCTTGAACCTGACCCTAATAATAACCCTAGCTGTAAACCGGACCTTCTCCTAAACCTAAACCTTACACTGGAACAAGCCATAAACCTAACACTAAATCTATCCCTAACTGTAACCCTAGACCTGACATTAGCCCTACCCCTAATTCTAGCCCTAACACAAACACTAGCCCTAAACCTAGCCTTAATCATAACCCTAAACCTAACCTAGCTCTAACCCTAATACTAAACCTCGCCCTAGCCCTCAACCTAGCTATAACCCGTTCCCTTAACCTACACATAACCTTAACTCTAACTCTAACCCAAGTCCTAAACCTAACACTAAACCTAGCCCTAATTTAGCCCTATTCCTAACCATAACCCTAACCCAAGCCCTAAGACTAATTCTAACTCTCACACTAGCCCTATCACAAGTTCTAACCCTATCCCTTACCATAACCCTAAACCTAGCCCTAACACTAGTTGTAACCCTTGCCCTCTCCTTAGCCTTAGCCCTATCCCTAAGCATAGATCAAAATCTAACTCTAAATCTAAACCTAACCCATGACCTAAGACTAACTATTATAAATACATTTATATTTAGACTCTATGTCTACAGATGTTGGCTTCAATGATTATACAGAATATACTCATTGGTTTCATAAAAGGCATACCATTTCTGGTGGTACTTAGAGAACAGATGGTCAGGGGTTGGATGCTACATTAAGGGTAAAAGGAGTGAGGGTATGAGATTAATCTATCTTAGCGAATTGGAGGAGAACTGTAATGAATAGAAAGGGGTAATTTATGGAAGAATGTATAAATTCAAATTCCTTATCTGTATTCATAGTAAAAATTAAGAGGTTGAAAGTGGGATAGAGGGAGGAAGAAAAAAGAAGAGGAAAATAACAAGAAAGAAAGAGAGGGAGAAAGAATATAAGAGAAAATAAAGGGAGGTAAGGTGGGGCTTATGCAATTCCTCTATATTTTACTATTCTGGTGATTCAGTTCTTTCTGTTTTGAGAGAGAGAGAGAGAGAGAGAGAGAGAGAGAGAGAGAGAGAGAGAGAGAGAGAGAGAGAGAGAGAATTTTGTAAAATATATATTGTTTAGCTTCCGGAAGACAAAATATCTTTATTTGTATGTGGTACTGAGGATCGAACCCAGCACCAGATTCAGTTCTTAAAGTCCAATTTCATGCAAAGTTCTTGGTTTCACATATGTTGTGGTTGTGAGGACAAAAGAAGGAAGGGTAGAGGAGAATGGATGAGAAGAGCGAGAAAAGAAAAAAAAAGTGTCTCAGACTCTTTTCTTTTCTTGCAGTAGTTTGAATTTTCTATTCCTAGCTAGAGTCTCTGTGCTCTGGGTGATGGAGGTAGCCAGAGTGAGAGGGTTTGAGCATCTACCGGTAGCCTCCCTATTCTTAGTCTCTGAGTAGGAAACCATGTGCATGTACAGTTGTTGTTCCACATTGATAGCTATGCCGCACAAAAAGCTTATGAGAAAAATCTTGAGTTATCATAGTGGGAGGTAGAGGAGCTAGAAACCAGGTACTTGAGCAGCCACAGAACTGAGCTGCTAGCCATGCCCACTGATAGATGTTGAGTAAGGTTTTGAAAGATGGATTCCATCTGTTAACTGTATAGGGCGTTTGGTGAATTAGGTGGTTCTGGGGTGACCTTGTGCCAAGTCCAGAGCTTGGTCTGGTGACCCCCAAGCAAAGCCTCTGTGTTCTGTGCTGCCTACTCTCTACACTGAGAGTGCCCTCCCAGCTGAGACTTCCCTCTGAGCCCAGAGCCCACTTGAGGCCGAGACTTCCTTCTGAGCCTTGAGCGAATGCACAGCAGAGAAATCTCTCTGAACCGAGAGCAACCATATGGGGGAGCCTTCTGTCTGTGCTGAGAGGGCCCATGTGGCCCTAGTTTTCTTCAAATTTTTATGATACTGGGCAGGATTCAACTTTTACTTAGCTTTACTATGTCACACAGATTGGCCCTTGTTGGTTCAATGGTTCACTGTCAGGAAGAGTTTGTATTTTAAGGTTTCCCTTCATTATGGATTATTGATGTGAATGGAAATTGAGCTGGAAATCAAACAGGGTTGATAAGAGGTGCTTGAAACTTCACACTATCAATTCTCACGGGGCACTTTCTGGTTTCTTTCTTTTGAAGGTAGACCAAAGATGAAGCATGCAAAAGCAACTGTATCTGAGAGCTCTTAAGGAGAAAATAGAGAAATATGCATGTACTGAAATAAGTCTCCCAAAGGTTTGATCAGATTTCTTTGATACTGCACAGTATTCATCTTTTAGCTTTCCCCACTAGACTTCCGAAGTTTGGGACTTCTAGGATCATTGGTTCTCTATACAGGTAATAGTTAGTGTTACAGTTAGGGTTAGGGTTAGTTTTAGAGCTAGCATTAGAGTTAGAGTTATTTTTGTTCAAATGTCTTTGATACTGGGCTGGATTCATCTTTTCCCTAACCTTACTATGCTTGCCAGGTTTGGGCCTTCTGGATTCAGAGGTTCACTGTCAGGAACAGTTTTTTTTTTTTTTTTTTTTTTTTTTTTTTAAGGTTTCATTTTATCTTGACTTATTTGGATAATTGGAAATGGAGTTGGATAACAAACAGAGTTGGTGTTAGCTGCTTGAAACTTCACACACTCAATCAGTTCTCTGTGGGCACTCTCTTCTTTGTTCCTTGTGAATGTAGCCCTATGCTGAAGCATGAAAAGCATAGGTATAGGGGTAGGGTGATGTTTAGAGCTAGGTTTAGTGTTAGGGTCAGAGTCAGGGTCAGGGCTAGTTTTAGGGTTAGGGTTAGGACTCAAATTAGGGCTTAAGTTTGGGCTAGATGTAGGGTTAGGGTTTGGTTTAAGCTAAGGGTTAGGGTTAGGGCTATGGCTTGGTTTTGTTTTAGGGATAGGGCTAGTATTAGGGATAAATTTTGGATTAGTTTTAGGTTTAGGGATAGTGTTAGGGTGAGGTTTAGGCTTAGGGTTAGGGTAAGATTTAGAGTTAGGGTTAGATCTAGGGCTAGGGTTAGGGCTAGGGCTAGGTTTATGATAAGGGATAGGGTTAGATTTAGGGATATGGCTAGGACGAGACTTAGAGTTAGACTTTAGGACTAGGATTAGTGTTAGGGTTAGGGTTACAGCTAAATTAGGACTAGGATTAGGGCTAGGATTAGTTTTATTTTTTAGCTTAGGGGTAGGGCTAGGGTTAGGTTTAGCATTGGGGTTAGGGTTAATTTTAGGGGAATGGGTGGGTATAGCTAGCTTTAGGTCTAGGGTTGGGGTTAGAATTAAGATTAGGGCTAGGGTTAGTGTTTGGATTAGGATTAAGGGTAGGTTTAGGGCTAGGATTTCTGTTAGGGTTAAGGCTAGGGCTAGGGCTAGGTCTAGGGCTAATATGAGGTCTAGGGTTATGGTTAGGGGTATTTTTAGGGTTAGATTATGGTAGGTCTAGTGTAAGGGCTAGGTGAGGGTCAGGTTTAGAGCTGGGGTATTATTAGGGTTAGGGTCAGGGTTAGTTTTAGAGTTAGGATTAATTCTATGTGTAGGGTTAAGGTTTGTTTTAGGTTATGAGTTAGGGTCAGGGATATGGCTTGGTTTTATTTTATTGCTAGGGCTAGGGGTAGGGCAAGTTTTTGGATTAGCATTAATGTTAGGGCTAGTGTTAGGTTTTGGTTTAGGATTATGGCTATGGTTAAATTTAGAGTTATGTTTAGATTTAGAGTTAAGTTTAGATCTAGGGTTAGGGCTAGGGCTAAGGATATAACTAGGGATAGGGATAGGGAAACAGTTAGATTTAGTCTTAGGGCTATGGTTAGGGTTACAATAAGATTAAATTAGGGCTAGGATTAGTGTTAGGCTTAGTGTTAGTGTTGGCCTAGGGTAAGGGCTAAAGTTAGGTTTAAGTTTAGGGTTAGGCTTAGGTTTACAGTTGCGGTTGGGTTTAGGATTATTGTTAAGTTTAGGGTAAAAGATGGGGTTTTAGCTAGGTTTAGGTCTAGGGTGAGGATTAACATTATGGTTAAAGCTCAGGCTATGGTTTGGGTTAGGATTAAGGTGAGGTTTAGGGCTAGGATTAGGTCTAGGGCTAATTTCAAGTCCAACATTACAGTTAAAATAGTTATGGGTTAGGTTTATGGCTATGTCTAGTGTAAGGGTTAGGTAGGGTTAGGTTGAGTTTTAGAGCTAAGGGTATTATTAAGATCAGGGTTGCGATTAGTGATTGGGATTGGTTAAGTTTTAAATTGAGGGCTCAAATTAGCATAAGTTTAGGATTAGGGTAATGATAGAGTTAGGTTTAGGTTTCAGGTTAGATTTAGGGTAATGGATAGGGTTAGGATTAAGGTTAAGTTTAGGCCTAGGGTTAACATTAGGGTATGGTTATGGTTAGGGTAATGGATAGGGTCAGATCTAGGGTTAGGACAAGGGTTATGGTTATTATTAGTGCTAGGCTTAGGTTTAAGGTTAGGTTTAGGGTTAAAGCTCAGATTAGGGCTTGGTTTAGGGCTAGGTTTTGGGTTAATTTAGGGCTAGGGTTAGGGTTATTTCTAATGTAAGTACTAGGGTTAAAATTAGGGCTAGTTTTAGGGTTAAGGTTAGGGCTAGGTCTAGTGTTAGGTTTATGTTTAGGGTTAGGGTGATATTTATAGCTAGGATCAGTTTTAGGGTCAGAGTCAGCATCAGAATTCATATTAGGTTTCAGCTTAAAACTCGAATTAGGCCTAGGGTTATGGCTAGGTGTAGGGTTAGGGTTTGGTTTAGGTTAAGGTTTAGGGTTGGGGCTATGGCTCTGTTTTGTATTAGGGCTAGGGCTTAAGTTAGGGCTAGGTTTAGGAGTAGCGTTAGGGTTAGAGTAAGGGCTAGTGTGAGTTTTAGGTTTAGGCTTAGCTTAGGGTTAGATTTAGAGTTAGGGTTAGATCTAGGTTTAGGGCTAGGGCTAAGGAAAGGGCTAGGGTTTGTCCTAGGTTTAGGGTTCTGGTAAGGGATAGAGTTAGAATTAGTTTTATGCCTAGAGTGAGAGTTAGACTTAGTCTTAGGGCTAGGTCTAGGGGTAGGGTTAGGGATAGGGCTAAGTTAGGTCTGAGATTAGGGCTAGGTTTAGGGTTATGACTAAGGCTATGTTTAGGGCTAGGATAAGGGCTAGGGTTTGTGTTAGGGTTAGGGGTAGGATTTTGTCTAGGGCTAATGTCAGGTCTAGGGTTATGGTTAGAGATACTTTTAGGGTTAGGTTATTGGCTTGGTCTATTGTAAGAGTGAGGTTTAGGGTAGGGTTAGGTTTAGAGCTAGGGGAGTTTTTAGGGTCAGAGTCAGGGTTAGGGTTTGGTTTAGGTTTGAATTTATGTTTAGAGATCGAATAGCATAAAGGTTAGTGTTACAGTAATGATAGGGTTAGTTTTAGAGTTCATGTTACGTCTAGGGTAATTGATGGGTTTGGGGGTTAGTGATAGGGTTAGGGTTAGGCCTAGGGTTAGGATTAGGGTAAGGATTATTGTTAGGGTAATGAATACAGTTAGAACTAAGATTAGATATAGTGTTATGGTTAGGATTAGGTCTTGAGTTAGGGTTAAGGTGAGGGTTAGAACTAGGGTTATGGTTGCTATTATGTTTAGTGTAAGGGTTAAGTTCTGAGCTGTGATTAGGGCTAGAGCAAGGGTTAGGTTCAGTGTTAGGTCCAGGGATAGAATTATAGTAGGTTTAGAGTTAGGGTTAGGGTTAGGGCTAGGGTTATAGTTTTGGTTAGCATCAGGGTTAGGGTAATGTATACAGTTAGATATAGGTTTAGGGTTAGGGATAGGGTTATACTAAAGTTTAGGGTTAGGGTTAGGGCTTTGGTTATGTTTAGGTTTATGGTATGGTTTAGGGTTTGAGCTATGGTTAGATTATAGCGAGTGTTAGATTTAGGGTGAGTTTTAGGGTTATTTTTCTGTTTAGGTTAAGGCTTATGGTTAGTGTTAAGGCTAGGGTTATCATTAGGTTTAGGTTTAGGGTTAGAGTAATGGGTATGTTTAGAGCTAGGGTTAGGGATAGGGTTAAGTTTAGGATTAGGGCTAGGGTTAGGGTTAGAGTTAGGAATAGTTTAAGGATTATGTTTATGGTAAGTGTTAGGCTTTGAGATAGGGTTCGAACTAAGGTGAGGGTTAAATTTCGGTTAGGGCTAGCATTAGGGATAAGGCTACACTTAGGGCTAGGTTAAGGCCTAGGATTAGCTCTAGATTTTGTGTTAGGTTTAGGCCTAGGGTTAGGGCTGTGGGTAATGTAAGAGCTAGGGTTATGATTATGGCTATTTTTAGGGTTAGGGTTATGGCTAGGTCTAGTGTTAGGTTTAGATTTTTGGTTAGGATCAGGTTTAGAGGTAGGTTTACCCTTAAAGTCAGGGTCAGTTTTCAGATTAGATTTAGAGTTAGGGTTACAACCAGAATCAGGACTAGAGTTAGGTCCTGTGGTAGGTTTAGTGTTTGGTTTGGGGTAAGGATTATTGTTAGGGCTAGGACTAGGTTTTTGTTTAGATCTAGGGATAGAGTTAAAGCTAGATTTAGAATTAGGTTTATATCTAGAACTAATTTTAGGGTTAGGTTTAGGTATAAGATTACCAGTAGGGCTGGTGATAGGATTTGGACTAGGGTGAGGGGTTGTTTTAGACCTAGGGTTACTTTTAGGGTCATAATAAGGGTCAGATTTAGCGTTAGGGTTTGGGTTATGATTAGAGTTAGAATGAGGGCTAGGGTCAGGACTATTAATGGGGTTAGGATTTTGTTTAGCCTAAGGATTAGGGATAGGTCTAGGGTTACCATTAGGATTAGGGTTTCGCTTAGGGTAAGGGATAGGGTTAGAGCTAGGTTTAGGGCTAGAGTTAGGGTTAGGGTTAAAGTTAGGTTTAGAGCTCAGATTAGGGCTAGTTTTTGTGTTAGGGCTTGGGTTAGAGTGAGGTCAATGGCTAATGTAAGAACTAGGGTTACAATTAGGTTCAATTTTCGGGTAAGAGTTAGGGTCTAGCATTAGTGTTAGGTTTAATGTTAGGGTAATATTTAGAGCTGGGTTAGTGTGTTAGGATATGAGTCAGGGTCAGGTATAGGATTAGGACTCAAATTAGTGATAGGGTTAATGTTAGGTTTTGGTTTAAGCTTAGGAGGGTGTTTAGAGCTAGGGTGTTAGGGTATGAGTCAGGGTCAGAGTTAGTTTTAAGGTTAGGGTTAGAACTGGAATTAAGGCTATGGTTGGGTCTTGGTGTAGTGTTAGGGTTTGGTTTACATTAAGTTTTAGAGTTAGGGCTATTTCTCGGTTTTGTTTTACTGCTAGAATTAGGGTTAGGGTAGTTTTATGATTAGTGTTAGGGTTAAGGCTAGTGTTAGTTTTAGGCTTAGGCTTAGATTTAGGGTTAGATTTAGAGTTAGGTTTAGACCTAGGAATAGGGCTAGGAATTGGGATAGGGCAAGGATTAGGGCTAGGGTTAAGGTTATGGTAAGGTACAGGGTTAGAACTAGGTATAGGACTAGTGTAAGAGAGTTAGTCTTAGGGCTAGGTTTAGGGTTAGGTTTAGGGATAGGGTTAAGTTTAGTATTAGGGCTAGGGTTAGGGTCAGATTTATTTTATGTTTATGGTAAGAGTTAGGCTTTGAACTAGGGTTAGGACTATGGCGAGGGTTAAGTTTGTGTTAGGGCTAGGGTTAGGGTTAGTGTTACACTTAGGGCTAGGGTAAGGCCCAGGATTAGCTCTAGGTTTTGTTAGGACTATGGCGAGGGTTAAGTTTGTGTTAGGGCTAGGGTTAGGGTTAGTGTTACACTTAGGGCTAGGGTAAGGCCCAGGATTAGCTCTAGGTTTTGTGTTAGGTTTAAGCCTAGGTTTAGGGCTGTAGGTAATGTAAGAGCTAGGGTTATGATTAGGGCTAGTTTTAGGGTTAGAGTTATATCTAGGTCTCGTTTTAGGTTTATATTTTCATTTAGGGTCAGGTTTAGAGTTAGGTTTAACCTTAAAGTCAGGGTCAGTGTTCGGATTAGAGTTAGAGTTAGGGTTACAGTCAGAATTAGGACTAGGATTAGGTCCTGGGGTAGAGTAGGGCTAGGACTATTTTTTTTTTTTAGTCTAGGCTAGATTTAGGATTAGGTTTAGGTATAGAACTAGGTTTAGGGTTAGGTTTAGGTATAAGTTTACCAGTAGGACCAGTGTTAGGGTTTATTCTAGGGTTCGGGTCAGGTTTAGACCTAGGGTTATTGTTAGGGTCATAATAAGGGTCAGGTTATCATTAAGGTTTGGGATAGGTTTAGAGCTAGAATGAGGGCTAGGGTCAGGACTATTAATGGGGTTAGGATTTTGGTTAGACCAAGGATTAGGGATAGGTTTAGGTTTACCATTAGGTTAGGGTTTCTCTTAGGTTAAGGAATAGGGTTAAAGGTAGGCTCAGGGCTAGAGTTATTGTTAGTGTTAGGGTTAAAGGTAGGTTTAGAGCTCTGATTAGGGCTCTTTTTGGTGTTAGAGTGAGGGCTATGGTTAGGACAATGGCTAATATAAGATCCTGGATTACAACTAGGGTTAGTTTTAGGGTTAGGTTATGGGTATGTCTAGTGTTAGTGTTAGGTTTAAGGTTAGAGTGATATTTAGAGCTAGGTTTAATTTTAGAATATGAGTCAAGGTCAGGTATATGATTAGGACTTAAATTAGGGATAAGGTTACTGTTAGGTTTTGGTTAAAGGTTAGGAGTGTATTTAGAGCTAGGGTGAGTGTTAGGATATGAGTCAGGGTCAGAATTAGTTTTAAGGGTAGGGTTAGGATTCGAATTAAAGCTATTGCTCAGTTTAATTTTACTGCTAGGGTTAGGGTTAGGACTAGTTTTAAGATTAGCATTAGGGTTAGGGATAATGTTAGTGTTAGGCTTAGTCTTAGGTTTAGGGTTAGATTTAGAGTTACAGTTATGTCTAGGGTTAGGGCTAGGACTACAGATAGGGCAAGGGTTAGGGTTATGGTAAGTATAGGGTTAGAACTAAGGATAAGGCTAGTGTGAGAATAAGAGTTAGTCTTAGGACTAGGATTAGGGTTAGGTTTAGGTATAAGGTTATCTGTGGGGCCAGTGATAGGGTTTACTCTAGGGTTACAGTCAGGTTTAGACCTAGGGTTTATGTTAGAGTCAGAATAAGGGTCAGGATTAGTATTAGGGTTTGGGATAGGATTAGAGCTAGAATGACGTCTATGGTCAGGACTATTAATATGGTTAGGATTTCCATTAGCCTAAGGATTAGGGATAGATCTATGGTTACCATTAAGATTAGGGTTTCACTTAGGTAAAGGATAGTTTTATATCTAGGGTTAGGGCTAGGGTTAGGGTTAGGGTTAAAGCTAGGTTTAGGGTTCAGATTAGAGCTAGTTTTTGTGTTAGAGTTAGGGAGGGTTAGGGCAATTGATAATATAAGAACCAGGGTTATAATTAGGGTTAGTTTTATGTTAGGGTTAGGGTAGGTCTAGTTTTAGGGTAAGGTTTAAGGTTAGGGTGATAATTAGAGCTAGGGTTAGTGTTAGGTTATGAGTCAGGTTCAGGGTTAGGGTTAGCACTCAAATAAAGTCTGGGGGTACTGTTAGGTTTTGGTTTAAGGTTAGGATGGTGTTTAGAGCTAGGGTGAGTTTAAGATATTAGTCAGGGTCAGGGTTAGTTTTAAGGTTACTGTTAGGACTTGAATTAAGGCTAGGGTTAGGTCTAGGTGTAGTGTTAGTGTTTGGTTTAAGTTATGGTTTATGGTTAGGGCTATTGCTTGATTTTGTTTAACTGCTAGGGTTAGGGTTAGGGCTATTTTTTATAGTTAGCATTAGGGTTAGGGTTAGGGTTAGTGTTTGTGTTAGGCTTAGGTTAGGGTTAAGGTTAGAGTTAGAGTTAGGGTTAGAACTAGGTTTAGGAATAGGACTAAAAATAGGGCTAGGGTTAGGTCTAGGGTTAGGGTTATGGTACAGATAGGGGTTGAATTAGCAATAGGGCTAGTGTGAGAATTAGAGTTAGTCTTCTGGCTAAATTTAGGATTAGGGTTAGTGATAGGGCTAGAATTAGGGCTAGGTTTAGGATTAGGTTTAGTGTTCAGCTTAAGCATAGAGTTAGGGTTAGATGTAGGATTAAGTTTAGGGTAAAGGATGGTGTTATAGCTAGGTTGAGGGGTAGGGTGATATTTAGAATTAAGGTTAGGGCTATGGTTATGGTTAGGGTATTGATTAAGATTAGGTTTAGGGCAATATAAGGGCTAGTTTTTGTTTTACGGTTAGGCCTAAGATTAGAAGTATGGCTAATTTCAGGTCTAAAATTATGTTTAAAGATATTTTTATATTTAGGATTATGGCTATATCTAGTGTAAGGTTTAGGTTAGGGTCAGGTTTAGGGATAGGCATATTATTGAGGTCAAGGTCTAGGTTAGGGTTTTGGATAGGTTAAGGCTTAAAGTTAGGGATATAATTATCTATAGGGTTAGGGTTAGGATAATGTTAGGCTTAATATTAGGATTCATGTTAGGTTTAGGGAAATGGATAGGGATAGGTTTAGAAATAGGGTTAGGTTTAGTCCTAGGGTTAGCATTAGGGTTAGGGTTATGGTTATTATAATGGATAGAGTTAGAGCTAGGTTTAGGGCTAAGCTTATGATTATGATTAGGGCTAGGTTTAGAGTTAGGGTTAGCGTAAGGTTTAAAGCTTGGGTTAGTGCTCAGATTAGGGCTAGGTTTTGTGTTAAGTTATTGCTAGGGTTAGGGTTATGGCTAATGTAAGTACCATGGTTACAATTAGGTCTAATTTTAGGGTTGAGATTAGGGCTAGTTTTAGTGTTAGGGTTAGGTTTAGGGTTAGGGTGATGTTTAGAGCTAAGGTTAGTGTTAGTGTCAGAGTCAGAGTCAGGGTTAATTTTAGGGTTTGATTTAAACTAAAATTAGGGCTAGTGTTAGGGGTAGGTGTAGGGTCAGGGTATGGTTTAGTTTAAGGGTTAGTGTTAGAGCTATGGCTTGGTTTTGTTTTAGGGTTAGGGTTAGGGCTAGTTTTAGGATTAGTGTTAGGCTTAGGGCTAGTGTTAGGGTTAGGCTTAGGCTTCTGGTTAGGGTTAGATTTTGATCTAAGGTTAGTGCTAGGGCTATGTATAAAGCAAGGTTTAGGACTAGGATTAAGGCTAGGTTCAGGGTAATGGTAAGGGATAGGTTTAGAACTAGTGATAGGATAGTGTGAGAGTTAGAGTTAGTCTTCGGTCTAGGGTTAGGGTTAGGTATAGGGCGGAATTAGGGCTAAGATTAGGGCTAGGGTTAGTATTAGGGCTAGGGCTAGGGGGAGAGTTAGGGTTAGGATTAAGGCTAGATTTAGGGCTAGGGTAAGGACAGGGGTTTTTGTAAGGGTTAGCACTAGGATTAGGGATAAGGCTAATGTCAGGTCTAGGGTTATGTTTGAGGATAGTTTTAGGGGTTATGTTTGTGTTTAGGTCTAATGTAATGGTTAGGTTAGGGTAAGGTTCCGGTTTAGAGCTAGGGAAATTATTAGGGTCAGAGTCAGGGTTAGAGTTTGGTTGAGTTTAGGGTTTAGGGTTAGGGCTTGAATTAGCATTAGGGTCAGGGTTAGGGTAATGATAGGATTATGTTTAGGGTTCAGGTTTCAGGTTACGTTTAGAGTAATTGATTCGGTTAAGGTTAGTGATAGGGTTAGTGTTAGGCCTAAGGTTAGCATTAGGGTAGGGGTAATGATTAGGTTAATGGATAGGGTTAGAGCTAAGTTTAGGGCTAGGGTTATGGTTAGGAATAGGTCTTAATTTAGGGTTAGGGTTAGAACTAGGGTTAGTGTTAGTGTTATGTTTAGCATAAGGGTTAGGTTTTGATCTGGGGTTAGGCCTAGGGCAAGGGTTTGGTCTAGAATTAGGTCTAGGAATAAGATTACAGTACAGTTAGGATTAGAGTTGGGATTAGGGCTAGTGTCATCATTAGGGGTAGGGTTAGGATTAGCGTAATGGATATGCCTAGATGTAGGTACAGGGTTATGGTTAGTGTTAAAGTGAGGTTTAGGTTTAGGGTTAGGACTATGGTTATGTTTAGGTTTATGGAAAGGGTTAGGGTTTGAGCTAGAGTTAGGTCTATTGTGAATGTGAAGTTTAGGGTTAGTTCTAGGGTTAGTTTTCTGGTTAGGTTTAGAGTTATGTCAAGGCTTAGGGTTATCAATAGGTTTAGGGTTAGGTTTAGGGTAATGGGTAGATTTAGAGCTAGGTTTAGGGCTAGGGTTAAGTTTAGGATTAGGGCTAGTGTTAGGGGTATATTTAGGGTTAGGTATAGGTTTATGTTTAGTGTAAGTGCTAGGTTTTGAGCTAGGGTTAGGAATAATCGAGTATTAGTTTAGGGTTAGGGTTAGGGTTATGCTTAGGGCTTGGTTTAGGCCTAGGATTAGCTCTAGGTTTTGTGTTCAGTTTAGGCCTAGGGTTAGGGCTGTGGGTAATATAAGAGCTAGGGTAATGATTATGGCTAGTTTTAGGGTTAGGGTTATGGTTAGGTCTAGTGTTAGGTTTAGAGGTTTGGTTAGGGTCAGGTTTAGAGATAGGTTTACTGTTAAAGGCAGGGTCAGTGTTTGGGTTAGAGTTAGGGTTAGAGCTAGAATTAGAACTAGGTTTAGGTGTAGGGGTATGGTTAGTGTTTGTGTTAGGTTAAGGTTTATTGTAAGGCTTCAGGTAGGTTTATGTTCAGGTCTAGGGCTAGAGCTAAGGCTAGATTTAGGATTAGGTTTAGGTCTATGGCTAGTGTTAGGGTTTTGTCTAGGTTTAGGGTCAGGTTTAGACCTAGGATTATTGCTAGGGTCAGAATAAGGGTCAGGGTTAGAATTAGGGTTTGGAATAAGGTTAGAGCTAAAGTGATGGCTAGGTTTAGGACTATTAATAGGGTTAGGGTTTGGTTGGTCTAAGGATTAGGGATAATTCTAGGGTTACCATTAGGGTTAGGGTTTTGCTTACAATATGGGATAGACTTAGAGCTAGGGTTAGGGCTAGAGTTAGGATTAAGGTTAGGGTTAAATATAGGTTTAGGTCTTGGATTAGAGCTAGTTTTTGTGTTAGGGGTAGGTCTAGGGTTAGGGAAATGGCTAATGTAAGAACTAGGGTTACAATTAGAGTTAGAGTTAGGGATAGGTCTAGTGTTATGGTTAGGTTTAATGTTAAGGTAGTATTTATAGCTAGGGATAGTGTTAAGATATGAGTCAGGGACAGTGTTAGTTTTAGGGTTAGGGTTAGAACTCAAATAAGGGCTAGGATTACTGTTAGAGTTCAGTTTAAGTTGAGGGGAGTGTTTAGAGCTAGGGTGACTATTAGGATATAGGTTGGGTCAGGATTAGTTTTTTTTTGTTTTTGTTTTTTTTTTTTTTTTGCTTTGACATTGCTTTTTTTTTTGGAGTTCTTTTTTTTTTATTGGTCGTTCATAACATTACATAGTTCTTAATACATCATATTACACGGTTGATTCACGTGGATTATGAACTCCCGCTTTTACCCCGTATACAAATTGCTGTATCACATCAGTTTCCCTTCCATTGATTGACATATTGCCTTTCTAGTGTCTGATGTATTCTGCTGACTGTCCTACTCTCTACTATACCCCCTCCCCTCCCCTCCCCTCCCCTCCCCTCCCCTTTTCTCTCTCTACCCCTTCTACTGTAAATCATTTCTTCCATTTGTATTATCTTGTCTTGCCCCTCCTTTCCTCTTATATGACATTTTGTATAACCCTGAGGATCGCCTTCCATTTCCATGCAATTTCCCTTCTCACTCCCTTTCCCTCCCACCTCTCATCACTATTTAATGTAAATCTTCTTCTCAAGCTCTTCGTCCCTACCCTGTCCTTGTTTACTCCCCTTATATCAAAGGAGTCATTTGGTATTTGTTTTTTAAAGATTGACTAGCTTCACTTAGCATAATCTGCTCTAATGCCATCCATTTCCCTCCAAATTCTATGATTTTGTCATTTTTTAATGCAGAGTAATACTCCATAGTATATAAATGCCACATTTTTTTTATCCATTCATCTATTGAAGGGCATCTAGGCTGGTTCCACAGTCTTGCTATTGTGAATTGAGCTGCTATGAACATCGATGTAGCAGTGTCCCTGTAGCATGCTCTTGTTAGGGCTTTAGGGAATAGACCGAGAAGGGGAATATCTGGGTCAAATGGTGGTTCCATTCCCAGCTTTCCAAGAAATCTCCATACTGCTTTCCAAATTGGCTGCACCAATTTGCAGTCCCACCAGCAATGAACAAGAGTGCCCTTTTCCCCGCATCCTCTCCAGCACTTATTGTTGTTTGACTTCCTAATGGCTGCCAGTCTTACTGGAGTGAGATGGTATCTTAGGGTAGTTTTGATTTGCATTTCTCTGACTGCTAGCGATGGTGAGCATTTTTTCATGTACTTATTGATTGATTGTATGTCCTCCTCTGAGAAGTGTCTGTTCAGGTCCTTTGCCCATTTATTGATTGGGTTATTTGTTATCTTATTGTCTAATTTTTTGAGTTCTTTGTATATTCTGGTTATTAGGGCTCTATCTGAAGTATGTGGAGTAAAGATTTGTTCCCAGGATGTAGGCTCCCTGTTTATCTCTCTTATTGTTTCTTTTGCTGAGAAAAAACTTTTTAGTTTGAGTAAGTCCCATTTGTTGATTCTATTTGTTAACTCAAGCGCTATGGGTGTCCTATTGAGGAATTTGGAGCCCGATCCCACAGCGTGTAGATCATAACCAACTTTTTCTTCTATCAGATGCCATGTCTCTGATTTAATATCAAGCTCCTTGATCCATTTTGAGTTAACTTTTGTGCACGGCGAGAGATAGGGATTCAGATTCATTTTGGTGCAAATTGATTTCCAGTTTTCCCAGCACCATTTGTTGAAGATGCTATCCTTCCTCCATTGCATGCTTTTAGCCCCTTTATCAAAAATAAGATAGTTGTAGTTTTGTGGATTGGTTACTGTGTCCTCTATTCTGTACCATTGGTCCACCCGCCTGTTTTGGTACCAGTACCATGCTGTTTTTGTAACTATTGCTCTGTAGTATGGTTTGAAGTCTGGTATCGCTATACCGCCTGATTCACACTTCCTGCTTAGTATTGTTTTTGCTATTCTGGGTCTTTTATTATTCCATATGAATTTCATGATTCTTTTATCGATTTCTACAAGATATTCTGTTGGGATTTTGATTGGCATTGCATTGAACTTATAGAGAACTTTTGGTAATATCGCCATTTTGATGATGTTAGTTCTGCCTATCCATGAGCAGGGTATATTTTTCCATCTTCTAAGGTCTTCTTCTATGTCTTTCTTTAGGGTTCTGTAATTTTCATTGTATAAATCTTTCACCTCTTTTGTTAGGTTGATTCCCAAGTATTTTATTTTTTGGGGGGATATTGTGAATGGAGTAGTTGTCCTCATTTCCGTTTCAGAGGATTTGTCGCTGATATACAGGAATGCCTTTGATTTATGCGTGTTGATCTTATATCCTGCCACTTTGCTGAATTCATTTATTAGCTCTAATAGCTTCTTTGTAGACCCTTTTGGGTCTGCTATGTATAGAATCATATCATCTGCAAATAGTGATAATTTAAGTTCTTCTTTTCCTATTTTTATGCCTTTAATTTCTTTCGTCTGCCTAATTGCTCTGGCCAGTGTTTCGAGGACTATGTTGAACAGAAGTGGTGAGAGAGGGCATCCCTGTCTTGTACCAGATCTTAGAGGGAATGCCTTCAATTTTTCTCCATTCAGAATGATGCTGGCCTGTGGCTTATCATAGATTGCTTTTACAATGTTGAGGTATGATCCAGTTATCCCTAATTTTTCTAGAGTTTTGAACATAAAGGGATGCTGTACTTTGTCGAAAGCTTTTTCTGCATCTATCGAGATGATCATATGGTTCTTATTTTTAAGTCTATTGATGTGGTGGATAACATTTATTGATTTCCGTATATTGAACCAACCTTGCATACCAGGAATGAATCCTACTTGATCATGGTGTATAATTTTTTTGATATGTATTTGAATCTGATTCGCCAGAATTTTATTGAGGATTTTTGTGTCAAGGTTCATTAGAGATATTGGTCTGTAGTTTTCCTTCTTTGAAGTGTCTTTGTCTGGTTTCGGAATCAGGGTGATGTTGGCCTCGTAGAATGAATTTGGAAGTTCTCCCTCTTTTTCTATTTCCTGAAATAGCTTGAAAAGTATTGGTGTTAGTTCCTCTTTAAAGGTTTTGTAAAACTCTGCTGTATACCCGTCCGGTCCTGGGCTTTTCTTAGTTGGTAATCTTTTGATGGTTTCTTCTATTTCCTCTATTGTTATTGGTCTGTTTAGGTTGTCTATATCCTCCTGACTCAATCTGGGCAGATCATAAGACTTAAGGAATTTATCTATGCCTTCACTATCTTCTATTTTATTGGAGTATAAGGATTCAAAATAATTTCTGATTATCTTCTGTATTTCTGAAGTGTCTGTTGTGATATTGCCTTTTTCATCCCGTATACTAGTAATTTGGGTTCTCTCTCTTCTTCTCTTTGTGAGCATGGCTAAGGGTCTGTCAATTTTATTTATTTTTTCAAAGAACCAACTTTTAGTTTTGTCAATTTTTTCAATTGTTTCTTTTGTTTCAATTTCATTAATTTCAGCTCTGATTTTAATAATTTCTTGCCTTCTACTTCTTTTGCTGTTGTTTTGCTCTTCTTTTTCTAGGATTTTGAGATGAAGTATGAGATCATTTATTTGTTGGTTTTTTCTTTTTTTGAGGAATGAACTCCAAGCAATGAATTTTCCTCTTAGAACTGCTTTCAATGTGTCCCATAGGTTCCGATATGTTGTGTCTGTGTTTTCATTTAACTCTAAGAAGTTTTTAATTTCCTCCTTGATGTCTTCTAAAACCCATTGATCATTCAGCAACCTATTGTTCATTCTCCAAGTGATGCTTGATTTTTCCTTCCTACTTTTATCGTTGAATTTCAGTTTCATTCCATTGTGATCAGATAAGATGCATGGTGTTATCTCTACCCCTTTATATTGTCTAAGAGTTGCCCTGTGACATAATATATGGTCTATTTTTGAGAAGGTTCCATGTGCTGCTGAGAAAAAAGTGTAACTACTTGATGTTGGGTGGTATAGTCTATATATGTCAATTAAGTCTAGATTGTTAATTGTGTTATTGAGTTCTATAGTTTTCTTATTTAACTTTTGTTTGGAAGATCTGTCCAGTGGTGAGAGGGGTGTGTTGAAGTCTCCCATGATTATTGTATGGTGGTCTATTAGACTCTTAAACTTGAGAAGAGTTTGCTTGATGAACACAGCTGCGCCATTATTTGGGGCATATATATTTATGATTGTCATGTCTTGTTGGTGTATGGTTCCCTTGAGCAGTATGACGTGTCCTTCTTTATCCCTTTTGATTAACTTTGGTTTGAAATCTATTTTATTAGATATGAGTATGGCCACTCCTGCTTGTTTCCGCAGTCCATATGAGTGGTATGATTTTTCCCAACCTTTCACCTTCAGTCTATGAATATCTTTTCCTATCAGATTCGTCTCCTGTAGGCAGCATATTGTTGGGTCTTGTTTTGTGATCCATTCTGTTAGCCTGTGTCTCTTGATTGGTGAGTTTTAAGCCATTAACATTTAGGGTTATTATTGAGATATGGTTTGTTCTTCTAGCCATATTTATTTATTGATGTTACTAAACCTGATTTGTTATCCTCTTTGACTACTTTCCCCCCTTTACTGTCCTACCTCCCATTGTTGGTTTTCAATGTTATTTTCCATTTCCTCTTCCTGTAATGTTTATGTCTAGGGGTACAGTTAAAGCTAGATTTAGGATTAGGTTTAGGTCTAGAGCTAATTTTAGGGTTAGATTTAGGTATAGTTTACCAGTAAGGCCAGTGTTAGGATTTGGTCTAGGGTGAGGATCAGGTTTAGACCTATAATTAGTGTTAGGTTCAGAATAAGGGTGAAAGTTAGGGTTAGGTTTTGGGTTAGAATTAGAGCTAGAAAGAGGACTAGGATTAGGAGTAGTAATAGGGTTAGTGTTTGGTTTAGGCTAAGGATTACGATTAGGATTAGGATTAGCATTATGGATAGAGTTTGGCTTGGGAAAGGGATTGGGCTAGAGCTAGGGTTAGGGCTAGGCTTATGGTTAAGATCAGGGTTATGTTTCAGGTTAGGTTTTAGGTTAGGACAGGTTTAGGTTTAGGGTTAGGTTTAGGTCAAGTTTTAAGGCCAGGGTTAGGGTTAGTGTTAAAACTACAGTGAGGGCTCAGATTTGGGTTAGGTTAGGGCTAGGGTAGCACTATGTCTAATGTAAGACTAGGGTTATGAATTGGGCTAGTTTTAGGGTTATCATTAAGTCTAGGTCTAGTGTTAAGGTTAGGTGTAGTTTCAGGGTGATGATTAGAGATAGGGTTAGTCAGAGTCAGGGTCAATGTTACCTTTATGGTTAGGGATAGGACTCAAATTAGGGCTAGGGTTAAGGCTAAGTGCAGGGTTAGGGTTTGTTTTAGGATTAGGGTAAGAATTAGGGATATGGATAATGTCAGGTCTAGGGTTAGGGTTAGTGCTATGGCTCAGTTTTGTTTTAGAGCTAGGGCTAAGGTTAGGGCTAGCTTTAGGATTAGCAATAGAGTTAGGGCTAGTGGTAGTGTAAGGTTTAGGCTTAAATTTTTTGTATGGTTAGATCTAGGTTTAGGGCTAGAGCTAGGATTAGGACTAAGGTTAGGCTAGTGTTAGGGTTACGGTAATGGATAGGGTTAGAACTAGAAATAGGGCTAGGGCAAAAGGTAGACTTATTCTTTGGGCTAGGGTTAGGAGTAGGTTTAGGGTTAGGGCTAAATTAGGGCTAGGATTAGTGCTATGGTAAGTGTTAGGGTTAGGGCTAGCATTAGGGTTAGAGTTAGGGATAGGGTTAGGGTAATGATTAGGATTAGAGTTGGGGGAAAATGGGGTTATAGCTAGATTTAGGCCTAGGACGAGGGTTATACATAGGGTTAGAACTAGGGTTTGGATACAGTTTAGGATTAAGGCAGGTTTAGGGCTAGGATGAGGGTTTGTGTTAGGGATATGGCTAGGATTATGGCTAGAGCTAATGTCAGGTCTAGTATTATGGTTAAGTATATTTTAGGGTTAGGTTATGGCTAGGTCTAATGTAAGGGTTAGGTTTAGGGTAAAGGTCAGATTTAGAGCTAGGTGTATTATTAGGATGAGAGTCAGGGTTAGGGATTGGTTTAGGTTAAGGTCTAGGGTTAAGGCTCGAATTAACATTAGGTTTTGGGTAATGGACCATGTTCAATTTAGGGTTCAGGTTAGGGTTAGGGTTTTGAATAGCTTTAGGGATAGCTATTCAGTTAGGATTAGTCCTATTGTTAGCATTTGTGTTAGGCTTATGTTTAGCATAATGGATAGGATTACAGCTAGGGTGGGGCTAGGTTTATGGTTAGGATTAGGGCTAGAGTTAGAATTAGGGTTAGGGTTAGGTTTAGGATAAGTTTTAGATTTTGACCTAGGTGTAGGTCTAGGCAGAATTAGGGTTAGGGTTAGAACAGGTATAGGGTAAAAGTTAAGGTTAGGGCTATGGTTACCATTAGGGTTAGGATTAGGGTTATGGTAATGGATAGAGTTAGAGTTAGGGTTTGGGCAATGGTGACAGTTAAAATTAGGGTTAAAATTATAGTTAGGGATAGGGCTATGTTAGTGTTAAGGGTTAGGTTTAGGGCTAGGTTTAGAGGTAGTGATAGGGTTAGAGTTACTTTATTCAAACTTCTTTGATACAATCCAGGATTCATATTTAACTAACCTTACTCTGTTCCCCAGGTTTAGGTATTTTGGTCCAAATGTTTGGTGTCAGGAGCAGTTAATATTTTCATTTTACTTCATTTGGACCTATGTGAGTAAATGGAAATAGACATGGAAATCAAACAGGGTTTATGCTAGTTTCTTGAAACTACACACACACACTCAATTTTTTTGGGGGGACACTGTGGTATATTCCTGTGAGTGTAGGCCTAAGCTGAAGCATGCAAATTCTAGAGCCCTTTAGGAGAAAGCAGGGAAATATTCATGTACTGAAATTCCTCCCATAATTATTAGGTCAGACTTGTTTGATACTGCATAGGATTCATTATTTAGCTTGCCCCAGAAAGCTCTCCAAGTGTGGGATTTCTAGGATCAATGGTTCTCTAATCTGGTTAAGGTTAGTGTTAGGTTTAGGATTGGGGCTAGGTTTAGATGTGGTGTTAGGGTGAGTGTTACTTTTGTGAGTTAGTTTTGTTCAAATTTTCCTTGATACTTGGAAGGAGTCACCTTGTACCTAACCTTAACATGCTCCCCAGGTTTGGGCCTTCTTGTTTCTATGGTTCACTATCAGGAGCACTCTGTATTTTAAGATTTCAATTAATATTGACCAATATAGGTAAATAAAAATGGAGGTTGAAATCAAACCAGGTTGGTGGTAGCTGCTTAAAATTTCAGACACTGAATCAGTTCTCTGTGGGAACTCTCTGGTTTGTTCTTTGGGAAAGCAACCTAAGGTAAAGGTGGCAAAAACAACTTTATCCAAGAGCAGAAAACAGAAATATGCATGAACTTAAATACCACCCCAATTATTTGGTCATATTTCTCTGATATTGCATAGAATTAATCTGATAACTTACCCCACTAGGCTACCATGTTTGGGACTTCTAGAATCACCATTTTTAAAAGAGATTAGAGTTTGCGTTAAGGTTAGTGTTAGGGCTACTGTTAGAGCTAGTATTAGGGTTAGAGTTAGTTTTGTTCAAATGTCTTTGATACTTGGCAGGATTCATTTTGCTCCCCTCCTTACTATACTCCACATGTTTGAACCTCCTAGGTTCAATGGTTCTCTGTAAGGAACAGTTTGTATTTTAAAGTTTCAGTTCATTTTGTCCTATACAGGTAAAAGGAAATGGAGCTGGAAATCAAACAGCTTTGGTGCTAGCTGCTTGAAACTTCACATTCCATCAATTCTCTATGAGCAATCTCTGGTTTGTTCTTGTGAAAGTAGGCCTAAGTTGAAGCATGTAAAAACAACTTTATCCAAGAATATTTTAGGAGATAACAGGGACATATGCATATACTGGTGTACTCCATCAATTATTTGGTGAGATTTCTTTGATACTATACAGCATTCATCCCTTAGCTTGCCCTACTAGGCTGCCCAGGTTTGCAAATTCTACGGTCAAAGGTTTCAAAAAAAGTTAGAGTTAGGGGAATGGTTAGGGTTATAGCTAGGGTTAGGGTTAGAGTTAGTTTCATCAAAATTATTTGATACTTGGCAGGATTTATCTTTTATATAGATTTACTCTGTTCCCCAGGTTTAGGCCTTCTCCGTTCACAGGTTTGCAGTAAGGAACAATTTGTATTTTAAGATTTCACTTCATTTTGACCTATATGGGAAAGTTAATAAAGCTGAAAAACAAACAAGGTTTGTGCTGCTTGAAACTTCACACACTGCATCATTTCTCTGTAGGGACCCTGGTATGTTGCTTGTGAAAGGAGGCCTAAGCTTAAGCATTCAAAAACAACTATATCCAAGGGCCCTTTAGGAAAAGAAACAGGGAAATATGCATGTACTGATATACCTCCCATAATTATTTCATCAGATTTGTTTAATGCAGCATAGGATTCATTAGCTTGCTCCTCAAGGCTCACAAATGCCTGACTTCTAGGATCAATAGTTCTCTAATCAGGTTAGGGTTAGGGTTAGGGTTAGGATAAGGGCTAGGGCTAGGGTTAGAGGTAATGTTAGGGTGAGAGTTAGTTTTGTTCAAATTTCTTTGATACTGGGCAAGATTTATCTTTTATGTAGCCTTAGTATGCTCCCAATTTTTGGACCTTCTCAAATCAATGGTTCATTATCATGAACACTTTGTATTTTAAGGTTTCACTTCATTTTGAGCTATATGGGTAAATGGAAGTATAGGTGAATATCAAACAGGCATCCCTTCCCCTAAACTAACCCTAATACTAGCCCTAAGACTAACTCTAACTCTCGCCCTAGCTGTATTCCTAGTTCTAAACCTATGCCTGACATAACACAAACACTAGTCCTAAACTTAGCCCTAACCCTAGCCATAGCCCTAACCCTAGAATTAACCATAACTCTAAATCTACCCTTAAGCCTTAACTTACACTATCACTAGCAATAACACTAATGCTAATTATAAAACTTCCCTTTACATTAGCCTTAGCCCTAAAACAAAACCGAGCCATAGCACTAACCCTAAAGTTGAACCTAAACCAAATCCTTACCTGACATCTAGCCCTAAGCCTACCCCTAATTCAAGTCCTATCCCTAAACCTAAAATGAACCCTGATCCTTGCTCTGACCCTAACACTAACCCTAGTTCAAAACAACACCCTAAACCTAAATCTAATCCTAAAACTAGACTTAGTCCTAATGGTAACACTAAAACTAGCCCTATTTGTAACCCTAGTTCTTACATTAGTTGTATCCCTAACACTAACCCTAACATAACCCAAAACCTAGACCTAATCCTAGACCCAACCATACTTTTAACCCTAACACTAACCCTAAACCTAGCCTTAAACTTTACCCAAAACCTAATCCTAACTTTAATCCTTGCACTAACTTTAAACCTAATCCTAAATCTAGCCGTAACCTTAACCATAATCCTAGCCCTAACCCTAGCTCTAACACTATCCATTACCTTAACCCTAACCCTAATGCTAACCTCTGGCCCAACTCTAACAGTATCCCTAACCCTAACCAATTCATTTCCATAAAAATAACCTGAACCCTAAACCTAACCATATCCATTACCCTAACTATAACCTTAACCCTAATGCTAATTTGAGCCCTAACCCTCAACCTTAACCTAAAACAAACCCTAACCATGACCCTGACCCTAATAATATCCCCTACCTCTAAAGCTGACCTTAACCTTCATCCTAACCCTTACACTATACCTAGCCATAAACCTATCCCTAAAACTTTCCCTAACCATAACCCTAGACCTGATATTAAACCTAGTTCTAATGATAGCCCCAACCCTAACACAAACTGTAGCCCTAATCCTAGGCCTAACACTAGCTTTAATCCTAACCCTAAACTTAACCCTAGCCATAACCCTAATTTTAACCCTCATCTTAGCCCTAAACCCAGCTGTAACATCACAACTTACCCTAATGCTAATCCTAGACCTAAACCTAGGTCTAACCTTAACACTAACCCTAGCCCTAACCCAGCCCTAATTTAGCCCTAACCTTAACTGTTACCCTAACTCTAGCCCTAGTTCTATTAATAGTTCTAAACCTATCACTTATCATAACCCCAAACCTAGCCCTAACCCTAGCCCAAACCTGAGACCTAACTTTCACCCTAGCCCTAACCCTAGATCTAAACCTAACTCTAAATCTAACCATAACCCTAGCTCAAATCCTAACACTTATCCTAAACCTAACCCTAAAACTAACCCTAACTCTAATCTGACACCTAACCCTATCAATTACCCTAACACTAATGTATACCCTAGCTGTAACTCTAACACTAACCATAACCATAACCCTAAATGTAACCCTAGCCCTTGAACAAATTCTAGCTCAAGCCCTAAACTATACCTTATTCTAATCCTAACCCTAGCCCTAGCCGTAACCTTGACCTTAACCCTAACTCTAGCCCTAGTCCTAATCATAACCCTACTTCTAACCCTAGCTCTAACTCTTTAAACTACCCTTAATGATAACCTTAACCCTAATGCTAACCTTCGGCCTAACCCTAAACCTATCGCAAAACCTAACCATATCCATTACCCTAAAGCTAACCTGAACCCTAATCCTAACCCCTATCCATTACCCTAACCCTAACTATAACCTTAATGTTAATTTGAGCCCTAAACCTAAACCTTAACCTAACCCAAACCTCAAACCTTACCCTAACTCTAATAATACACCTAGCTATAATATAATATAATAATAATATAATATAATATAATATAATATAATATAATATAATATTATCATATAATAGCTCTAAACCTGACCCTTTCTCTAAACTTAACCCTAAAACTATCCCTAAGTGTAACCCCAGACTGGATATTTGCCCTAGCCCTAATTCTTGCCCTAAACCTAACACAAAACCTAGACCTAATTCTAACCTTAAAACCTAGCCTTAATCCTATCCCAAACCATAGCACTAGCCCTAACCCTAATGCTAATTGTAAAACTAGTCCTAACCCTCACCCTAGCACTAAAACAAAACCAAGCAAGAGGCCAAAACCTAAACCTTAACTTAAACAAAATTCGAACACTACACCTATACCAAACCCTAGCCCTAATTTGAGTCCTAACTCTAACCTTAAAAATAACCCTGACTCTGACTCATATCCTAACACTCACCCTATCTCGACACAACCCTAAATTTAAACCAAACCCTAAGAGTAACCCTATCCCTAATTTGAGTCCTAAACCTAACCCTAAAACTAACCTTGACCATGATTCATATCCTAACACTAACCATAGCTATAAATATCATCCTGAATTTAACACTAGAATTACCCCTACCCCTAATCCTAAAACTAAAAGTAATTGTAACCCTAGTTCTTACATTAGCCATTTCCCTAACCTTAGCCTTACCCCTAACACCAATCTAGCCCTAATCCGAGACCTAAACATAGCTAAACCTAAACCTAACCCTAAACCTAACCCTAACAATAGCTCAAAGCCTAACCCTTACCCTAAACATAGACCTAGCCCTAGCCCTAACTCTAATCCTAACCTTAGTCCTAACCCTATACTTAACCCTATCCCTGACCCTAGCACTAAACCATTCATTACCCTAACCCTAACAGTAAACCTATTGATAATCCTAGCCTGAACCCTAAAGCTAACCCTAACCCCAACCAGAAAACTATCCCTAAACATAAACCTAAATGTAACCCTCGTCATAGCCCTAACCCCAGTTCAAACCCTAATCCTTACCATAATACTAATCATAACCATAGCTGAACCCTAACCTTAAACCGAAATATATCCCTAATCCTAATTCTATATCTATCATTACTAGAACCTAACATAATAATAATCCTAACCCTAACCCTAAACTTACCATAATCCTATCCCTAACCAAACCCTAAACTTAACCCTCACACTAGCCCTAACCCTAGCTCAATACCTAACCCTTATGCTAAACATAAACATAAACCTAACCCCAGTTCTAACACTAACCCTAACCCTAACTCAAGACTTATCCCTAAACATAACCCTTGCTCTAAACTTAGCTCTAACCCTATCTATTACCCTAAACATAACTCTTATCCAAATGATAACCCTAGGCCTAACCCTAACCCTATCGCTAACCCAAACTCTATGAATTACCCTAAACCTAATCTGAACCCTAAACCAAACCCTATCATTTCACTAACCATAACCCTAATGTTAGTTTGAGCCCTCAACCTAAATCCAAAACTAAACCAAACCCTAACCCTGACCCTAACCCAAATGATTCCCCTAGTTCTAAACTTGACCTCACTCTAAACCTAACACTTAGACTAGATGTAGCCATAAACCTAACCCTAAATCTATCTTTAACCATAACCCTCGACCTGATGTTAGCCCTAGCGCTAATCCTAGCCCTAAAACTAAAACAAACACTAGCTCTCATCCTAGGCCTAATTCTATTCTTAATCATAACTTTAACACTAAACCTATCCCTAACGCTAACTCTAATCCCATCCTACCTCTAAAACTAGCTACAATGCCATCTCTTATCCTAAGCTAAACCTAACCCTAACCCTATCCTTAATAATAGACCTAAGCTGAACACTAACCCTAGCCCTAATCCTACCCCTAATTTAACTGTATTCCTAACCCTAACCCTAGCCCTAGCCCTAAGACTAACTCTAATTTTCACACTAGCCCTATCCCTAGATCTAACCCTATCTGTTACTGTAACCCTAACCCTAGCCCTAACCGTGCCCTATCCTTAGTCCTAGCCCTAACCCTAGATCTAATCCTAACTCTAAATATAACCCTAACACTAAACCTAAGCCTAACACTAACACTAGCCTTAACCCTAATGCTAATCGTAAAAGTAGCCCTAACCCTTAACCTAGAACTAAACCAAAACTGAGCAGTAGCCCTAACCCTAAACCTTAACTTAAACCAAACCCTAACACTACAACTAGACCTAACTCTACCCTAGTTAGAGTCCTAACCATAACCTTAAACTAACCCTGACCATGATTCATATTCTAACACTCACCCAGCCTCTAAACACCACTCTAACCTTAAACTGAACCCTAACAGTAACTCTAGCCCTTATTTGAGTCCTAACCCTAACCTTAAAACTAACTCTGACTCTGACTCCTATTCTAATACTAATCCTAGCTCTAAATATCAACAAAACCTTAAAACTAACCCTAACAATAGAAGTCTAACTTCTAAAACTAACCCTAAATAGAACCCTAAATTTAACCCTCGTTCTTACATTAGCCATTGCCCTAACCTTATCCCTAACCCTAACAGAAAAACAAGCCCTAACTGAGCCCTTAACCTAGCTTTAACCCTACTCCAAATGCTACCCTTAACAAAAGCTCTAACCCTATCCCTAACAGTAAGCAAAATGCTAACCCTAATGGTAACCCTAGACCTATCCCTAATCCTAAGGCTAACAGAAACCCTAAGTCAATGAATAATCCTAAACCTAGCCCTCATTCTAGCTTTAACCCTATCCCAAATCCTAACCCTAACCCTAACCCTGACCCTTATTCTGACCATAACACTAACCCTAGGTCTAAACCTGACCCTAACCCTAGACCAAACCCTAACACTAGCCCTACCAATACTTACACTTAAGCCTAACCCTATTACAAGCCCTAGACCTAAACATAATCCTAAATCTAGCCTTAACTCTAGCCCTAGACTTAAGAAAAAAACCTAGACCCCGCCCTAACAATAACACTTAACCTAAGGCAAAGACTAAACCTAATCCTAGACATAAACCTAATCCTAATTCTGGCTTTAACCTCAACTCTATCTCTGATCTGAACACTGACCCTCCCTTTAACATTAAACCTATCTCTAAACCTGATCCTAAATGAAAACCCAAATTTAACACTACACCTAGCTATAACCCTAATCCCACAACTAGTCCTAATTATAACCATAGCCTTAACCATATGCCTTAACCTGAAACAAAATGTAGAGTTAATCCTAGGCCTAAACCTAGCCCTAAGTGTAACCCTAACCCTAACCCTAGCCCTAACCATAATCTTAACCCTAGCCTTAGTTCTAACCCTAGCTCAAAGACTAATCCTTACCATAAATATAAACAGACCTATCCCTAACTCTGAAGCTAACCCTAGCCCTAATTCTAACCTTAACCCTAGCACTAAACCTAGTTCTAAACCTACCCATTACACTAACCCTAACCCTCACCCTATTAATAGTCCTAACCGTAGCCCCCACTCTAGCTCTAACTCTATCTCAAACCCTAATGATAACCCTGACCCTTATTCTGACCCTATCACTAACCCTAGGTCTAAACCTGACCCTAAATCTAGAACAAGCCCTAAAATTAACTCTAGACCAAAACCTAATTTTAAATCTAGCTTTAACTCTAGCCCTAGACTAAACAAAAACCTAGCCCTAACAATAACCCTTTACCTAACCCAAACACTAAACCTACACCTAGACCTAAACCTAGTCCTAATTCTGGCTCTAAACCTAATTCTAACTCTAACCGGAACACTGACCCTGCCTAGAACACTAAATCTACCTCTAAACCTGACCCTAACCAAAAATATAAACCTAACACAAGACTTAGCCATAACCCTAACCCTACAACTAGCCTTGTCATAACCCTAGCTCTTACATTATCCAGAGCCCTATCATTTTGCCTTACCTAACACAAAACCTAGAGCAAATACTAGGCCTAAACCTAGCCCTAAGGCTACCCCTAACCCTAACTCTAGCCCTAACCCTAATCCTAACCCTAGCCTTAGTCCTAAACCTAGCTTGAAGCCTAACCCTTACCCTAAATATAAACTTAGACCTATCTCTAACTCTAAAACTAAACCTACCCCTAATCCTAACCTTAATCCTAGCCTAAGCCTAGCTCTAAACCACCCATTACCCTAATGCTAATCCTAACACTATTTATAAAACATAGCTGTTATCCTAACCCTCAGCCTAACAAAAAACAAAAAACAAACAAACAAAAAAAAAACGAATCCTGGTCCTAACCCTAAACCTAACACTCACCATAGCCCTAACACTAGCTCAAACCCTAACCCATACCATAATCCTAAACATAATCATAGCCTTAACCCTAACCCTAAAACTAAATCTAACCCTAACCCTACACCTAAACCTATATATAACCGTATCCATTACCCTAACCCTAATCCTAACCCTATGATAACCATAAACATAACCCTAATCCTAACCCTAAACCTACCATAATCCAATCCCTAGACCTAACACTGAACCTAACCTTCGATGTAGCCCTAGCATTAACTCTAGCTTAAACCCTCACCCTTACCCGAAACATAACCCTAGCTCAAACCCTAAACCAAATCCTAGACTTAAATCTTACCATAACCATAGCCCAAACCCTAGCTCTAACTCTATTCATTACCCTAACCGTAACCCTAAACCTAATGATAATCCTAGCCTTAACTCTTACCCTAACTCTATCCCTAGCCCTGATTCTAATCTGAAACCTCAACTTAGACCTAACCATTACTCAATCCCTAACCCTTACCCTTACTTAACCATAAGACTTAACTTGAGCCTAAGCCTAACCCTAACCCTATCCGTAATCCTAAACTGAACCCTAGCCTTAACCCTAGCTATAATCCCACTCATTACCCTAACAGTAACCATAAACCTCATGATAACCATAACCCTAACATAAAACCTATCCTAATCCTAACCATAAACCTAACCCTAGACCTAACTTTAAACATAATCCTTGATTGCAAAAATTAAGTCCAAACCTTAGCTCAAAACCTAACCATACTCTAAATCTAACCCTAACTCTAGTCCTAAACCTAACCCTAACCCTAATCCCACATCTAACCCTGTCCATTACCTAAACCTAGGGATAACCCTAGACCTAACCATAATACTAAACCTAAACCTAACCCTAACCCTAACCCTAACCCTAGTCCTAAAACTAAACCTAAATATAAACATGGCACTAACCCTAGCTCAAACTCTAAAGTGTACTTAAAACCTAACCCTAACCAGAGCCTTAACCCTAATGCTAACCATAACTCTAGACATAATCCTAACCATAACTCTATCCCTAACACTAGCTATAACCCTATCAATTACCCTAACGATAACCATAACCCTAATGCTAACCATAGGCCTAACCCTCACCCTATCCATTACCGTAATCTGAACCCTAAATCTAACCTGAAGCATAAACCTAACCCTGTTCATTACCCTAACCCTGACTATAACCATAATGCAAATTTGAGTCCTAACCCTAAACCTTAACCTACCCAAAGCCCAAACTTGACCCTGACCATTTTAATACTCTCAGCTCTAAACCTGAACTTTACCCTAAACCTAACTCTGACACTAGACCAAGCCATAAACCTTACCTTAAACTATCCCAAACTGTAAACCTAGACATGATATTTGCCCTAGCCCTAATACTTGTCATAACTCTAACAAAAATGCTAGCCCTCATCCTAGCCCTAAACCTATGCTTGATCCTAACTTGAACCCTAACTTAGCCCTAACAATAATTTTATCCATTGCCCTAGTTCTAAACCAAGCTATAACCCCATCCCTTCTCCTAAACCTAACCCTAACCCTAGCCCTAGACCTAAACCTACAACTAACCCTAGACCTGATCCTAGCCCTAATTTAGCCCTAACACTAACCCTAACACTAGCACTAAGACTAACTCCAACTCTCACCCTAGGCCTTTCCTAATTCTAACCCTATCACTTATCATAACCCTAACACTTGCCCTAAGCTTAGCCCTAATCCTAGACCTAGCCCTAACCTTAGATCTAACCATAACTCTAAATCTAACCCTAAACCTAACCGTAAAACTCACACTAACATTAGCCCTAACACTTATGTTAATTCTAAAACTAGCCATAACATAGTTCTAGCCCTAAAATGAAAACAAGCCATAGCAATAACCCTAAACTTTAACCTAAACCAAAACTTGACCCAACACCTGGCCCTAACCCTAGCCCTAATTCTAGAACTATTCTAACCCTAAAACTAACCTTGACCCTGACTCTGACCCTGTAACTAACCCTACCACTAAAAATCACCCTAAAAATAAACCTAAACCTAAAAATAGACATAGCCCTGAACCTAACACTAAAAGTATCCCTAATCATAACCCTAGTTCTTACATTAGCTGTAGCCCTAAACCTAGTCCTAACCTAACCCAAAACATAGTCCTAATCCAAGCCATACACCTCATTTTAGCTCTAACCCTAATCCTGGCCCTAGTGCTAAACATTACCCTAAACCTATCCCTAACCATAAAACTTGACCTAACCCTAAATCGAACCCTAGCTTTAATCCTAACCATAAACCTAGACCTAACCCTAGCTCTAACCTTATCCAGTACCCTAATCCTAAACCTAACCCTAATGCTAACTCTAGGATAACCCTAACCCTATCTCTAACACTAAATTTATCCATTACCATAAACCTAACCTGAACCCTAAACTTAACCATATCCATTACCCTAACCTTAGCCCTAAACCTAACGATAATTAGAGCCCTAACCCTTAACGTTAACCTGACCCAAACCATAACTGTTACTGAGAACCTAATAATAACCCTATTTCTAAAACTGACTCTAACCCTCAACCTAAAATTTACACTAGAACTAGTCGTAAACCTCACCCTAAAACTAACCATAACCATAAACCTAGACCTGACATTAGCCCTAGCCCTAATCCTAGCCCTAAACCTAACACAAAACCTAGCCCTAATCCTAGCACTTAACCAGCCTAGTCCTAACCCTAACCCTAATCTTAGCCCTAAAAGTAGACCTAGCTCTAACACTGATCCTAGCGCTAATCCTAGTACTAATTTTGATCTAACCCTAACCCTAGCCCTAAGACTAACTCTAACTCTCACTGTAGTCCTATCCCTAGTTTTAAACCTATCCCTTAAAATAACCCAAACCCTAGCCCTTTGCCTAGCCCCAACTATAGCCCTAACTTTTGCCCTAGTCCTAAACCTAGATCTAAACCTAACTCTAAATCTAACCCTAATTTTAAGCCTAAACCTCACCCTAACACTAGCCCTATGCCTAATGCTAATTGGAAAACTAGATCTAACCCTAGCCCTAGCACTCAAATGAAACTGATTCATAGGCTTAACCCTAAACCTTACCCTAAATCAAACACTAACTCTATACCTAGCCCTAACCCTAGCACTAATTCGAGTCATAATCCTAACTCCAGAACTTACGATGACCCTGACTTGGACACTAACACTAACCCTAGCTCTAAACAACACCCTAACCCTAAACATCACCCTAACCTTAAGCCTAACCCTAAAAATAACCTAATTGGAACTCTAGTTCTTAAATTAGCCATGGCCCTGCCCTAACAGAAAAACCTAGCCCCAATCTGAGACCTAAACCTAGCTTTAAACCTAACCCTAACCTTAACCCTAGCCCTATCCCTAACCCTAATACTATCCCCAAAACTAGCTCTCACCCTGTCTCTTACCCTAAGCCAAACCTTCACCTAATGTTACCCTACTCCTAACCCTAATCCTTAGCCTACCCCAAACAATAACTCTAATACTAATACTAACCCTAGCCCTCATTCTGTCTCTAACACTAATCCAAATGTTAACCCCAACCCTGACCCTTATTCTGACCCTAACTCTAACCCTAGGTTTAAACCTGACCCTAACCCTAAAGTGAAACCTAACATTAGCCCTACGGGTAACACATCCTAAACCTAACCCTAACAGCAGACCTAGAAATAATCCTAACCCTAAATCTAGCCATAAGTCTAGCACTAGCCTTAAACAAAAACCTAGCCCTATGCCTAACAACAACCCTTAACCTAACTCAAACACTGACCCTACCCCTAGACCTGAACCCAGCCCTAATTCTGGCTCTAACCTTAAACCTAACCCTACTCTGAACAATGACCCTTACCCTAACACAAACCTAGCTCTAAACTTTACACTAACCCAAAATCTAGCCATAACCCTAACACTAGACCTAGCCATAATCCTAACCCTAGCTCTTTCACTACCCATAGACCTAATGAGAACCCTAAACCTCCGACAAAACCTAGCCCTAATCCTAGCCCTAACCCTGGCCCTAAGCCTAACCCTAACCTTAATTCTAGTCCTAACCCAAACCCTAACCCTCACTCTAGCCCTAACCCTAGGTCAAACACTAACCCTTAACATAAACATAACACCATCCCTAACACTAACCCTAATGCTAATCCTAGCCCTAATTCTTACCATAACCAAGACCAAACCCTAGCTCTAAATCTATCCATGACCCTAAATATAAACCTAACCCTAATGCTAATCCTAGTGCTAAACTTAACCCTAATCCTAAAGGTAGAACTGACACTAATCCAAACCCTTGCCCTGGCCCTAAACATAGGTCAAACTTTAACACTTACCCTAAACATAACCTTAACACTAACCCTAAGCCTAAGCCTAACCCTAACCTTAACCCTAGACCTAATCCTAACCATAATCCTAGACCTAAACCAATCCATTACCCTAAACATAAGCTTAACCCAAATGCTAACCCTAGGCCTAAACTTAAAACTATCACTAACACTAACCCTATCATAATCTAAATCTAACTTGAACATAAAACCTAACCCTATCAATTACTCTAACTCTAACCCTTACACTAACACTAATGCTAATTCGAGCACTAAAACTAAACCATTACCCAAACAAAACTCTGAACAAGACACTGACTCTAATAATACACCTAGCTCTAAACCTGACCCTTACCCTAAACCTAACCCTTACACTAGACCTAAATATAAAACTAAGCAAAACACTATCCCCAACCAAACCATAGACCTGACATTAGCACATTACCTAATTCTTGCCCTAAACCTAACACAGACCCTAGACATCATCCTAGCCCTAAACCTAGCCTTAATCTTAATCCGAACCCTAACCCAAGACCAATCCCTAATTTCAACCCTCGCCTTAGTTCTGAACATAGGTATAACCACATCCCTTCCCCTATCCCTAACCCTAACCTAAACTATCACTAACTCTAACCCAAGACCTAACACTAGGCTTAACCATAACAGTAACCCTAGCTCTAAACCTAGCCCTAATTTATCACTAAATGTAACACTTACTTTAACCCTAGCCCTAAAATTAACTCTAACTCTCGAGCTAGACCTATTTCTAATACTAATCTTATCTGTTACCATAACCTTAATACTAACCCTAACCTTAACTCTAACCCTAGCCCTAACCCTAGATCTAACCATAATTCTATATCTAACCCTTACCCTAAGCCTACATCTCACCCTACCAGTAGGCCTAACACTATCACTAATCCAAAAACTAGCCTTAACACAAAGCCCTAGACCTAAAACACAACTGAGCCATAGCCCTAATGCTAATCCTAACCTAAATGCAGCTGTATACCTGACATTAGCCCTAGCCCTAATTCTTGTTCTAACCTTAATGCAAAACCTAAGCCTACACATACACTTAGCCCTAGCACTAATTCGAATGTTATACCTAACCCTAAAACTGACACTGACTCTGGCTCTGATCCTATCACTTACCCTATCTTAAATCATCACCCTAAAATTCAACCTAATCTTAATACTAGATCTAGCCCTAACGCTAATCCTAAATCTAGACCTAATAATAATTCTAGTTCTTACATTAGCCATAGCCCTACCTTAGCCATAACCTAATCTAAAACCTAGACCTAATCTGAGGCCTAATCCTAGGTCTAACCCTAACCCTAGTCCTAATCATAAAACCAGTTCTTACATTAGACATAGCCCTAACCCTAACACGAAACCTAGCCCTAGTGTGAACCCTAACTCTAGCTTTAACCTTAGCACTAACCATAACCCTAACCCTAGCTCTAAAATTATCCCTTACCTTAAGTCAAACCCTCATCCTAATGCTACCCTAGTTCTAAACCTAATCATTAGCCTACCCCAAACCTTAACTCTATTATTAGTCCTAACCCTAGGTCTCATTCTATCTCTAACCCTAAACCAAAGTCTAAGCCTAACCCTGACCCTTATTCTGACCCTAAAACTAATCCTAGGAATAAGCCTGACCCTAATCCTAAACCTAACCCTAACACTAGCCCTACCGGTAAACCTATACCTAAACCTAACCGGAACACTAGCACTAGACCTAAACTTAATCCTAAATATAGCCATAACTCTATCCCTAGCCCTAACAATAACCATTAACCTAACACAAAGACTAACCCTACACCTAGACCTAAACCTAGTTCTGGCCCTAACACTAAATCCAATAATAACCTGAACACTGACCCTTACCCTAACATAATCCCTAGCTCTAAATCTTATCCTAACAAAAAACCTAACCCTAACACAGGATTTATCCATAACCCTAACACTCAAACTAGCCATAACCATAAACCTTGCTCTTACATTACCCATAGACCTAATGCTAGCCATAAACCTCACATAAAACATAGCCCTAAACCTAGCAATAAGCATAACCCTAACATTAACCTAACCAAACCCTACCCTAATGCTAGCCATAGCCCTTACCCTAGCTCAAACTCTAACCCTTACCCTAAGCATAACCCTAGCCCTAAACCTAACACTAATCCTAGCCCGAATCCTAACTGTAACCATAGCCCAAATCCTAGATCTAACTTTATCCATTACTTTCAACATAACTTTTACCCTAATGTTAACCCTAGCCCTAACCCTAACCCTAAACCTAACCATAGTCGTGACTCTAATCCTAAACCTCACGCTAGCCCTAATGCTAGCTAAAACCCTAACACCCTAAACCTAACTGTAACACTAACCCTAAGCCTAACCCTAATTATATCCCTAACCCTAACCTTAACCCAATTTCTACCACTAGCACTAACCCTATCCATTACCCTAAACATAAGCCTAACCCAAATGTTAACATTAGGCCTAACCCTAACCCTATCGCTAACACTATACCTATACATTACTCTAAACTTAAACTGAACCCTAAACCTAACCGAAGCTAACGTTACTAGCCCTAATCCAAACCCTAAGCTTAACTCTAGACCTAATCTTAACAATAATCTTAGACCTAACACTAGCTCTAACCCTATACATTATCCTTATGATAACCCTAATCCTAATGCTAACCATAGGCCTAACCCTAACCATTTTGCTAACCTGAAACTTCTCCATTCCCCTAAACCTACCATGAACCCTAAACCTAACCCTATCCATTTCTAACCCTAACCCTAATGCTCATTGAGCCCTATCCTTAAACATTAAGTTAAAACAAATTCTAACCCTGATCCTGACTCTACTCTAGCTCTAATCCTGACCCGTACCCTAAGCCTAACACTTACACTAGACCTAGACACAAACCTGACCCTAAATCTACCCCTAACTGTAACATTAGACCTGCCATAAGCCCTAGCCCTAAATCTAGAACTAAACCTACAACATACCCGAAACCTAGCCTTAATCATATGCCTAACCCTATCCCTAGACTTAGCCCTAATTCTAAACCTCACCCTACCTCTAAACCTAGCTATCATGCCATCCCTTACCCCAAAGATAACCATAACCCTAGTCCTAATGTTAGGCCTAAGCTGAACACTAAACCTAGCCCTAATCCTAGCCCTAATTTAGCCCTATGCCTAAAACTAATCATAACCAAAGCTCTAAGACTAACTCTAACTCTCGTCCTAGCCCTATTCTAAACCTATCCGTTACCATAATCCTAACCCTAGCCCTAACTCTTGCTCTATCCTTAGACCTAGCCCGAACCCTAGATCTAATGCTAACTCCAAATCTAACCCTAACCCTAAGCATAACCGAACACTAACACTAGTCCTAACCCTAATGCTAATCATATAACTAGTGCTAACCCTAATCCTAGGACTAAATCCAAATTGAGCAAATCCCCTAACCCTAAACCTTACCTTAAACCAAACCCTCACACTACACCTAGACCTAACCCTAGGACTAATTGGAGTCCTAACCCTAACCTTAAAACTTACCCTGACCCTGACTCCTATCCTAACAGTCACCCTAGCTCCAAACAGCATGCTAAACTTAAATGAAACCCTAATAGTAACCCTAGCCCTAATTCATGTCATAACCCAAACTTTAAAACTAACCCTGACCCTAACTCATATCCTAACAGTAACCCTAGCTCTAACCACCACCCTCATCTTAAACTGAACCCTAACAGTAACCCTAGCCCTTACTTAAGTCCTAACCCTAACCCTAAAACAAACTCTGATTCTTACTTGGATCTTAATAATAACCCTAGCTCTACATATTACCCTAATCTTAAACCTAACACTTACACTACACCTACCCCTAACTCTAACCATAAAACTAACCCTAATTGTAACCCTAGATTTTACAATAGCCATGTACTTAACCCTAACACGAAAACTAGCCCTAATCTGAGTCCAAAACCTAGATTTCACCCTAACCCTAATCCTAACCATAGACCTAACACTAGCTCTAAGGCTATAACTTACTCTAAGCCAAACATTAACACTAATGGTAACCCTAGACCTATCCCTAATATTCAGGCTAATCAAAACCTTAACCCTATTAATAGTCCTAAACCAAGCCATCACTCTAGCTCTAACCCTATCCCAAACCCTAATTCTAACCCTGATCCTTATTCTGATCCTAACAGTAACCCTCGGTTTAAACCTAACCTAACTCTAGAACAAACCCTAACACTAGCCCAAGACCTAAACCAAATCCTAAATCTAGACTTAACTCTAGCCCTAGACCTAAACAAAAACTTAGCCTCAGCCCTAACAATAACCCTGAATGAAACCCAAACTCTAACCCTATCCCTAGACCTAAACTTAGTCCTAATTCTGGCTGTAACCTTAACTCTAACTCTAACCCATTATAGTAAACCTGTCTCTAAATTTGACCTTACCCGAAAATCTAAACCTACACTGTACCTAGCCATAACTCTAACCCTAAAACTAGCCCTAAATATAACCCTAGCTCTTACATTACCCATAGCTCTAACCCTATGCCTAAACCTAACACAAAACCCAGAGCTCATCCCAGGCCAAAACCTAGCCTTAAGCATAACCCTAACCCTAACCCTCACCCTAACCCTAACCTAACCCTCACCTTAGTCCTAAACCTAGCTCAAAGCCTAACCCTTAACCTAAACATAAACCTACATTTATCCATAAAAATAACTGTAACACTAGTCCTAATCCTAACCTTAACCCTACCCCAAACCTAACCCTAACCCTATTGATAATCCTAGGTCTAAACTTAACACTATAACTAACTGGAAAAATAACCCTAGAACTAACCCTCAAACTCACACTCACAACAGTCTTAACCCTAGCTCAAACCCTAACCCTTATCATAAACCTAAAACTAGCCATACCTCAAACCCTAAGACTAAACCACTATCTAACCCTAACTATAACTCTAAACCTACATCTAAACCTATCCATTACCCAAACCTTAACCCTACCCCTAATGATGACCTAGCCCTAATTTTAACCCTAAACATAACCGTCCTATAATCTTATCCCTAGACTTAACACTAAACCTAACTCTCACCCTAGGCATTACCAGGGCTGAAAACCTAACCCTTATGCTAAACATAACCCTGACTCTAGCCCTATTTCTAACCCTAACCCTAACCATAACTCAAGGCCTATTCCTAACCATAAACCTAGCCCTAAACTTAGCCCTAAACTATCCATTATACAAACCCTAACCCTTACCCAAATGTGTACCCTAGACCTAATACCAACTCTAACAATTAGCTAAACTTAACCTGAACCCTAAACAAAACCCTATCATTACCCTAACCCACACCCAAATGCTAACTCAAGCCCTAACCCTAAATCCTAACTTTAACCAAACTCTAAATCTCCACCCTGACACTAATAAATCCCCTAGCTCTAAAGCGGACGCTTACCTTAAGCCTAACACATACACTGGACCTATCCATAAACATAATCCTAAAACTATCCCCAACTGTAAACCTAGACCTCACTTTAGCCCTAGCCCTAAACTTAACACAAATCACAGGCCTTATTGTAGCACTAAACATACTGTTACTCCTAACCCTAACCCTAACACTAGCCCTAACTCTAACACTAACCTAGCCCTAATCTTAGCCCTAATTTAGCCCTATGCCTAACTCTAGCCCTTACCCTAGCTGTAAGACTAACTCTCTCACCCTAGCCCCATACCTTGTTCTAAACCAATCCCTTTCCAGAACATTAATCCTAGCCCTAACCCTAGCCCTATTCTTAGCCCTAGCCCTAACCTAGACTTAACTTTAACTCTAAATCTAACAATAACCCTAAGCTTAACCCTAACCCTAAGCCTAAGTCTAAATCTAACTTTAACCCTAAGGATAAACCTAAACCTAACACAAGCCCTAACCCTAATTTTAATCCTAAAACTAGCCATTACCCTAGCCCTATCTCTAAAACAAAACTGAACCATAGCCATAACCCTAACCCTTAACCTAAACCAAAACCCTAACCCTAATTTGAGTTATGATCCGAACCCTAAAACTAACACTGACCCTGACTCTGACCATAACACTTACCCTAGCTCTAAACATAACCCTAACCCTAAACCTAAAACTAACAATAGATATAGTCCTATCCGTAACCTTAAATTTAGCCCTAAACATAACCCTGGTACTTACATTATCCATAACCCCAACCCGAGCACTAACTTAACACAAAATCTAGCCCTAATCATAGCCCTAACCCCAGGTTTAACCCTAATCCTTACCCTAAACCTAGCCCTAATTATAAACATAACCCTAGCCCTAACCCTAGCTCTATCCATTGCCATAAACTTAACCCTAACCCTAATGCTAAACCTGTCCTATACCTAACCCTATCTCTAATCCTAACCCTATCTATTACCCTAATTCAAACAAAGAGCTTAAACCTCACCCTATCATTAACCCAACACTAGCCCTAATGCTAATTTGAGCCCTAATTTTAATACATAACATATCCAAATCCCTAACCCGACTCTGACTATAAAAATATTCCTAGCTCTAAATCTGACCCTAACCCTAAAACTAACCTTTACACTACATGTAGCCATAAACCTAACACTAAAACTATCTTTAACCATAACCCAAGACATGATAGTAGCCATAGCCCTAATCCTAGCCCTAAACTTAAAACAAACCCTAGCCCTCATCCTAGCCCTAAACCTAGCCATAAAATTAACCCTAACCTTAACCATAACCCTAACCTAATTCTAACCCTCACCCTCCCACTAAACCTAGCTATAACACCATTCCTTACACTAAACTTACTTCTAACCCTAATCCCAATGCTAGACCTAAGCTGAACCCTAACCCTAGCCCTAATTCTAGCCCTAATTTAACCCTAGCCCTAATTCTAATGCTAACCATAGCCCTAAGACTAACTCTAACTCTCATGCTAGCCGTATCCCCAGTTCTTACCCTATCCCTTAAATTAACCCTAACCCTAGCCCTAAACCATAGCCATAAACCTAGTCATAACCCTTGCCTAATTCTTATTCCTAGTCCTAACCCTAGATCTAACTCTAACATTAACCCTAATCCTAAGCCTAAAATTAACACTAGCAATAGCACTAACACTAATCATGAAACTAGCCCTAACTGTAACCCTAGCAGTAAAATAAAACCAAGTAATAGCCCTAACACTAAATCTTAACTTAAACCAAACCCTAGCACTACACCTAGACCTAACCCCAGACCTAATTCGAGTCCTAAGCTTAACCTTAATACTAAACCTGACTCTGACTCATATCCTAACACTCACCCTAGCTCTAAACACCCCTAACATTAAACCAAACCCTTACAGTAACCCTAGCCTTATTTTGAGTCCTAAACCTAACCCTAAAACTAACCCTGACCCTATTAACAGAACACTACAACTTGCTCTAAATATCACCTTAACCTTAAAACTAATTAACACTAGAGGTTTAACACCTAATCATAATCCAAAAAAATATTCTAATTGTAACCCTAGCTCTTAATTAGCCATTGCTCTAAAGCTAGCCCTAATTTTCACACAAAAACTAGCCTTAAACCAAGCCCTAATCCTAGCTTTAACCCTAACCCTTGCCCTAACCCTAGCCTTAACCCTAGCACTAACCCTATCTCTTACCCTAAGCCAAATCCTAACACTAAAGCTAACCCTAATCCTAACGTAACACAAACCCTTACTCTTCTAGTCCTAACCCTAGCCCTCATTCTAGCTCTAACCATAACCCAAACCCCAACCCTAACCCTGACCCTTATTCTGACCCTAACACTAATCATAGGTTTAAACCTGAACCTAACTCTAAGCCAAACACTAACAGTAGCCCTTCCATTAACCTTATACCTAAACCTAACCCTAACACTAGCCCAAGATCTATACCTAATCCTAAATCTAGCCATAATTCGAACCCTAGACCTAAAGAAAAATCTAGACATAGCCTTAACAATAACCATTAGCCTAAGCCAAACACTAACTCTTCCCCTAGACCTAATCCTAGACCTTTAATTCTAACCTAAACCCTAACTTGAAAACTGACCCTGACATTAACAGTAACCCTAGCTCTAAACACCACCCCAACCCAAAACCTTACCATCAAACCATACCTAGCCCTAATATTAACCCTAAAACTAGCCTGAATCACAAGTTCTTACATTAGCTGTAGCCCTAACCTATCGCAAAACCTAGCCCTAATCCAAAGCCTACCCTAGCTTTAACCATAAAGTTAATCCTAATCTTACTATAGCCCTAACCCTAAAACTAAGCCTAGACCTAATCCTTAGCATAACCCTAGCCCTAACCCTAGTTCAAACCTATCCATTACTCTAATGCCAACCCTAACCATTATGCTAACCCTAGGCCAAATCCTAATCCTATCCCTAACCCTAACCCTATCCATTACCCTACCCTTAACCTGAACCCTAAACCTAAAACTATCATTACCATACCTTAACAATAATGCTAATTTGAGCCCTAAACTTAAACCTTAACCTGACCCGAACTCTAATAATACCCCCTAGCTCTAAACCTGACCCTAACCATAAACCTAACCCTTAAAATAGACCTAACTATAAACCTAACCCTAAAGTATACCTAACAGTAACCCTACACTTGACTTTTGCCCTAGCTCTAATCCTAGTCCTAACCCTAACACAAAACTTAGCTCACATCCTAGCAATAAACTTCACCTTAATCATAAACCTAACTCTAACCCTAATTCTAACCCTCACCCTAGCCATAAAACTAACTATAATCCCAACCCTTACCCTAAACCTAACCCTAACCCTAAACCTAACACCAACCCTAGCCCTAACCCTAGGCCTAACCCTAACCCTAACCCTTTCCCTAAGACTAACTCTAACTCTCACACCAGCCCTATGCCGAGTTCTAACCCAATCCCTTACCATCACCCTAAACCTAGCCCTAAACTTAGTCCTAACCCTAGCCCTATCCTTAGCTCTAGCTCAAACCCTAGATCTAAACCTAACACTAAATCTAACCCTAAACCTAAGCCTAAACTTCACACTAACACTAGTCCTAACCCTAACACTAATGCTAAAACACGCCTTAACCCTACCCATAGCCCTAAAACAAAATCGAGTCATAGCCCTAACCCTAACCCTTAACCCAAACCAAACCCTAACCTAACACCTAGCCCTACACCTATTTCTAATTCCAATCCTAAGTCTAACCTGAAAAGTAATTCAGACACTGACTCTGACCCTAACACTAACTCTAGCTCTAAATATTGTCATAACCATAAACCTAACCCTAACACTAGACCTAGCCCTAACCCTAACCCACTAATCATAACCCTACTTCATACATTACCCTTAGACTTAACCCAAGCCCTAACCTAACCCAAAACCTAGCCTTAGTCAGAGTCCAAAACCTAGCTTTAACCCTAAACTTAAACATAACCCCAACCCCCAAAAAAGCCCTAATCCTATACATATCCCTATCCCTAATCTTAGGTCCAACCCTTTCCATTTCCCTAATGACAACCCTAACCCTTATGCTAAACATTAGACCTAATCTTAACCCTATCCATTACACTAAACCACATCTAAACCCTAAACCTAACCCTGTCATTAACCCTAACCCTAAACCTAATGTTAATTTGAGCCCTAAACCTTACCTCTAACCTAAACCAAACCCTATAATTGAACTTGACCCTAATAATAACCCTGGTGCTAAACTGACCCTTACTCTAAACCTAACCCTTACACTGGACCAAGCCATAAACCTAACACTAAATCTATCCCTAACTGTAACCCTAACCCTAATACTAACCCACACCCTAGCCCTAAATCTAGCTATAACCCACTCCCTTATCCTACATGTAACCCTAACTCTAACCCTTACCTGAGGCCTAAACCTAACCCTAACCCTAGCCCTAATTTAGCCCTATCCCTAAACATAACCATAGCCCTAGCCCTAAGACTAATTCTAACTCTCACACTAGCCATATCACTAGTTCTAACCCTATCTCTTACCATAACCCTAACCCTAGCCCTATCCCTAGTCCTAAGCCTTGCTCTATCCTTAGTCCCAGCCCTAACCATAGATCAAATCCTAACTCTAAATCTAACCCTCACCTGAAGTCTAAGATTAACCATTATAAATACATTTATATTTAGATTTTATGTCTACAGATGTTGGCATCAATTATTATTTAGAATATAGTCATTATTTCATAAAAAGCATACCATTTCTGGTGGTATATAGAGAACTGATGGTCAGAAGTAGGATGCTATGATAAGGAGGAAAGGAGTGAGGGTATGAAATTAATCTATCTTAGCAAATTGGAGGAGAACTGTAATGAATAGACATGGGTAATTTATGGAAGAATGTATAAATTCGAATTCCTTAGCTGTATTCATAAAATTACTCTATGTAAAAATAGTAAAAGTTAGGAGGTTGAAAGTGGGATAGAGGGAGCAAGAAAAAAGAAGAAACAAAACAAGGAAAGAAAGAAAGAGAGGGAGGATGAAAATTAGAGAAAATAAAGTGGGGGGGTGAGGTGGGCTTATGCAATTCCTCTATATTATACTATTCTGGTGATTCAGTTCTTAAAGTCCAATTTCATGCAAAGTTCTTGGTTTCACATATATTGAGATTGTGAGGGCCAGAGGAGGAAGGTTAGAGGAGAATAGATGAGAAGAGCGAGAATAGAAAAGTCTCTCAGAACTCTGTTTTCTTCCAGTAGGTGGAATTTTCTATGCCTAGCTTGAGTCTCTGTGCTAAGAGTGGTGGATGTAGCCACTTTGAGAGGGCTTGAGCTTCTACCTGGAGCCTCCCTATTCTTAGTCTCTGAGTTGGAAACCAGGTACCTGTACAGTTGCTGTTCCACATTGATAGCTATGTCCCCCAAAAGCCTGTGAGAAAAATCTTGAGTTATCACAGCTGGAGGTAGGGGAGTTGGAAACTGGGTACTTGAGCAGCCACAGAACTGAGCTGGTAGCCACAGCCACTGATAGATGGTGAGTAAGGTTTTCCAAGATGGATTCCATCTGTTACCTGTGTAGGGTGTTTGGTGAGGTGGGTGGTTCTGGGGTGACCTTTGTCTGTGTCCAGATCTTGGTCTGGTGACCCACAAGCAAAGCCTCTGTGTTCTGTGCTACCTACCCTCTGCACCGAAAGTGCCTACAAGGGCAGAGACTTCCATCTGAGCCGAGAGGCAACCTGCGGCCAAGACTTCCATCTTCGCCAAGAGCTCACACGCGGCTGATACTTCTGTTTGAGCTGAGAGCACATGCACAGCCAAGACTTCCATCTGTGCAGAGAGCTCATGCGTAAGACTTCCATCTGTGCAGAGAGCTCATGCACACCCGAGACTTCTGACTCAGCTGAGAGCAACCACACAGCTGAGCCTTCCAATTGCACAGAGAGCTCCAGCGTCGCCCTAGTTTTCTTCAAATTTCTATGATATTGGGCAAGATTAATCTTTTACTTAGCCTTACTATGCTCCACAGGTTTGGGCCTTCTCGGTTCAATGTTTCGCTGTCAGGAACAATTTGTATTTTAAGATTTTCCTTCATTATGGCTTATTGATGTGAATGAAAATTGAGCTAGAAATAAAACAGGGTTAGTAGGAGGTGCTTGAAACTTAACGAATCAGTTCTCAGTAGGCACTCTCTAGTTTCTTTCTTTTGAAGGTAGGCCAAAGCTGAAGCATGCAAAAGCAACTGTATCTGAGCCCTTAAAGAGAAAACAGAGAAATATGTATGTATTGAAATAAGTCTCCCAATGATTTGATCAGATTTCTTTGATACTGTGTAGTATTCATCTTTAACTTTTCCCACTGGGCTCCCCAAGTTTGGGACATCTAGGATCAATGGTTTTCTATTCAGGTAAGGGTTATGGTTATGGTTAGGGTTAGGTTTAGAGGTAGTGTTAGAGGTTTTTTGTTCAAATTTCTTTGATGCTGGGCTGGATTCATCTTTTCCCTAGCCTTACTATTCTCCCCAGGTTTGGGCCTTCGGGTTCAGTGGCTCGCTGTCAGGAACAGTTTGTATTTTAAGATTTCACTTCATTTTGGCCTATATGGGTAAATGGAAATAGAGCTTGAAATCAAACAGTTGGTTTGAAAGTTTGCTTGAAACTTCACACACTCAATCAGTTCTAAGTGTGCATTTTCTGGTTTGTTTCTTGTGGAAGTAGCCCTATGCTGAAATAGAAAGAAATAGCTTCATTTGTGAGTGCTTTAGGAGCAATCTTCAATATTTTTTGGTCAAATTACTTTGATACTGTACAGGATTCACCCTTCACCTAGCCTTATTGGGATCCCCAGTTTGGGGCCTTTAAGTTCAATGGTTCACTGTCAGGAACAGTTTGAATTTTTAGGTGTCCCTTCATTATGGCTTATAGGTGTGAATGACAATGAAGCTGGAAATCAAACAGGGTTGGTACTAGCTGCTTGATACGTCACACACTCAATTAGTTCTCTGCAAGCACTCTCTGCTTTCTTTCTATTGAATATTGGCCAAAGTAGAAGCATGCAAAAACAACTTCATCCAAGAACACTTTAGGACACAACAGGGAAATAAGCATGTAATTAACTACCTCCCACAATTATCTCGTCAGATTTCTTTGATACTGTGTATTTTTTATCTCTTAGTTTTCCCCACTAGGCTTCACAACTTTGGGACTTCTATGATCAAAGGTTATCTAAACTGGTTAGGGTTAAGGTTATAGTTAGGGTTAGGGCTAGGTTTAGACCTAGTGTTAGGTTTAGAGTTAGTTTTGTTCAAATTTTCTTGATACCTTGCAGGATTCATCTTTTACCTAGCCTCTCTATGTTTTCCAGGTTTGGGCCTTCTCAGTTCAATGGTTCGCTAACAGTGTGAGTTTTGAGGATTCACTTCATTTTAACCTATATGATAAAGAGAAATGAAGCTTGAAATCCAAGAGTGTTGGTGCTAGCTGATTGAAACATCTCACACTCAATAAGTTCTCTGTGTGCACTCTCTGGTTTGTTCCTTGTGAATGTAACCCTAAGCTGAAACATACAAAGCAATTTTATCTGAGAATATTTTAGGGGAAAACAAGAAAATACGCATGTACTGAAATATCTCCCCCAATTATTTGGTCAGATTTCTTAGATGCTGCACAGGATTCATCTATTAGCTTGCCCCAGTAAGCTCCCCACGTTTGGGACATCTAGGATCAATGATTTTCTAAACAGGTTAGGGTTAGGTTTAGGATTAGGGTTAGGGCTAGCTTTAGAGATAGTGTTAGGGTTAGAGTTTGTTTTGTTCAAATTTCTTTGTTACTGGGAAAGATTCATCTTTTACATAGCCTTATTATATGCCCCAGTTTTGGGCTTTCTTTGCTCAATGGTTCGCTGTTGAGAATAGTTTGTTTTTAAAGTCTCTCTTCATTTTGACCTATATGGGTAAATGCAAATGGAGCTAGAAATCAGAGGATTGGTGCTAGCTAGTTGAAACTTCACATACTCAATCAGTTGTCTTTGGGCTCTCTCTGGTTTCTTCCTTGTGAAAGTAGTTGTAAGATGAAGCATGCAAAACAAATTTATCCAAGATCACTTTAGGAGAAAACAGGACAATATGCATGTAGTGAAATACTTCCCCCAATTATTTGGTCAGATGTTTTTGATACTGTGCAGAATTCATCTGTAAGCTTGCACCACTAGTCTCCCCAAGTTTGAAACTTTTATGATCAAAGGTTCTCTTAACAGGTTAGGGTTACGGTTAGAGCTAGTGTTAGGGTTAGAGTTAGTTTTTTTCAACTTTTTTGATACTGAGCAGGATTCATTTTTTTCCTATTCTTAGTAAACTCCCCATGTTTGGGCCTCCTAGGTAAAAGAAGTTTCTCTCAGGAGCAGTGTTAATTTTCATGTTTCAATTTATTTTGCCTTATAGTGGTGAATAAAAATGGAGCTGGAAATCAAACAGGGTTTGTGCTAGCTGCTTGAAACTTCACACACTCAATCAGTTCTCAGTGTGCATTCTCTCATTTGTGTCTTGTGGAAGTAGCCCAAAGCTGAAGTAGAAAGAAACAGCTTTATCTGTGAGCACTTTAGGAGAAAGCTTCAACTTTTTTTTTTTTTGCTTGATTGCTTTGATACTCTACAGGATTCACACTTTTCCTAGCCTTAGTAGGATCCCCAAATTTGGGCCTTCAAGGTTTGCCAATTCACTGTCAGGAACAGTTTGAATTTTTAAGTTTCACTTTATTATGGTCTATAGATGTGAATGAAAATGGAGCTGTAAATCAAACACTGTTAGTACTAGCTGCATGAAACTTCACACACTCAATCAGCTCTCTGTGGGCACTTTCTGGTTTGTTCCTTATGAAAGTAACATAAACTGAAGCATGAAAAAGTAATTTAACCAAGAGCACATTAGGAGAAAATAGGGAAATATGGATGTACTGAAATACCTCCCCCAATTACTTGGTCAGATTTCTTTGATACTGCACAGGATTTATCTGTTAGCTTGCCCCACTAGGCTCATTTATTTGGGGAATACTATGATCAACAGTTGTCTAAACAGGTTAGGTTAGGTTTAGCATTAGCTTAGGGCTAGGTTTCCAGCTAGTGTTTTGTTACATTTAGTTTTGTTCAAATTTCTTTGATACTGGGCAGGATTCAGCTTTTACATAGCTTTACTCTATTTGCTAGGTTTGGGCTTTTTGGGTCAAGGGTTATCTGTCTGGAACAGTTTGAATTTTAAGTTTTCACTTTATTTTATTTTTTTTTTTATTGGTCGTTCATAACATTACATAGTTCTTAATACATCATATTACACTGTTTGATTCAAGTGGATTATGAACTCCCGCTTTTACCCCGTATACAAATTGCTGTATCACATCAGTTACCCTTCCATTGATTGACATATTGCCTTTCTAGTGTCTGATGTATTCTGCTGTCTGTCCTATTTTCTACTATCCCCCCTCCCCTCCCCTCCACTCCCCTTTTCTCTCTCTACCCCTTCTACTGTAAATCATTTCTTCCATTTGTATTATCTTGTCTTACCCCTCCTTTCCTCTTATATGACATTTTGTATAACCCTGAGGATCGCATTCCATTTCCATGCAATTTCCCTTCTCACTCCCTTTCCCTCCCACCTCTCATCGCTGTTTAATGTAAATCTTCTTCTCAAGCTCTTCGTCCCTACCCTGTCCTTGTTTACTCCCCTTATATCAAAGGAGTCATTTGGTATTTGTTTTTTAAAGATTGACTAGCTTCACTTAGCATAATCTGCTCTAATGCCATCCATTTCCCTCCAAATTCTATGATTTTGTCATTTTTTAATGCAGAGTAATACTCCATAGTGTATAAATGCCACATTTTTTTTATCCATTCATCTATTGAAGGGCATCTAGGCTGGTTCCACAGTCTTGCTATCGTGAATTGAGCTGCTATGAACATCGATGTAGCAGTGTCCCTGTAGCATGCTCTTGTTAGGGCTTTAGGGAATAGACCCAGAAGGGGAATAGCTGGGTCAAATGGTGGTTCCATTCCCAGCTTTCCGAGAAATCTCCATACTGCTTTCCAAATTGGCTGCACCAATTTGTAGTCCCACCAGCAATGAACAAGAGTGCCCTTTTCCCCGCATCCTCTCCAGCACTTATTGTTGTTTGACTTCCTAATGGCTGCCAGTCTTACTGGAGTGAGATGGTATCTTAGGGTAGTTTTGATTTGCATTTCTCTGACTGCTAGCGATGGTGAGCATTTTTTCATGTACTTGTTGATTGATTGTATGTCCTCCTCTGAGAAGTGTCTGTTCAGGTCCTTGGCCCATTTATTGATTGGGTTATTTGTTATCTTATTGTCTAATTTTTTGAGTTCTTTGTATATTCTGGTTATTAGGGCTCTATCTGAAGTGTGTGGAGTAAAGATTTGTTCCCAGGATGTAGGCTCCCTGTTTATCTCTCTTATTGTTTCTTTTGCTGAGAAAAAACTTTTTAGTTTGAGTAAGTCCCATTTGTTGATTCTATTTGTTAACTCTAGTGCTATGGGTGTCCTATTGAGGAATTTGGAGCCTGATCCCACAGCATGTAGATCATAACCAACTTTTTCTTCTATCAGATGCCGTGTCTCTGATTTAATATCAAGCTCCTTGATCCATTTTGAGTTAACTTTTGTGCACGGCGAGAGATATGGATTCAGATTCATTTTGGTGCAAATGGATTTCCAGTTTTCCCAGCACCATTTGTTGAAGATGCTATCTTTCCTCCATTGCATGCTTTTAGCCCCATTATCAAATATAAGATAGTTGTAGTTTTGTGGATTGGTTACTGTGTCCTCTATTCTGTACCATTGGTCCACCCGCCTGTTTTGGTACCAGTACCATGCTGTTTTTGTTACTATTGCTCTGTAGTATAGTTTGAAGTCTGGTATCGCTATACCGCCTGATTCACACTTCCTGCTTAGTATTGTTTTTGCTATTCTGGGTCTTTTATTATTCCATATGAATTTCATGATTCTTTTATCTATTTCTACAAGATATGCTGTTGGGATTTTGATTGGCATTGCATTGAACTTATACAGAACTTTTGGTAATATCGCCATTTTGATGATGTTAGTTCTGCCTATCCATGAGCAGGGTATGTTTTTCCATCTTCTAAGGTCTTCTTCTATGTCTTTCTTTAGGGTTCTGTAATTTTTATTGTATAAATCTTTCACCTCTTTTGTTAGGTTGATTCCCAAGTATTTTATTTTTTGGGGGGATATTGTGAATGGAGTAGTTGTCCTCATTTCCGTTTCAGAGGATTTGTCACTGATATACAGGAATGGCTTTGATTTATGCGTGTTGATCTTATATCCTGCCACTTTGCTGAATTCATTTATTAGCTCTAATAGCTTCTTTGTAGACCCTTTTGGGTCTGCTATGTATAGAATCATATCATCTGCAAATAGTGATAATTTAAGTTCTTCTTTTCCTATTTTTATGCCTTTAATTTCTTTTGTCTGTCTAATTGCTCTGGCCAGTGTTTCAGGACTATGTTGAACAGAAGTGGTGAGAGAGGGCATCCCTGTCTTGTACCAGATCTTAGAGGGAATGCCTTCAATTTTTCTCCATTCAGAATGATGCTGGCCTGTGGCTTATCATAGATTGCTTTTACAATGTTGAGGTATGATCCTGTTATCCCTAATTTTTCTAGCGTTTTGAACATAAAGGGATGCTGTACTTTGTCGAATGCTTTTTCTGCATCTATTGAGATGATCATATGGTTCTTATTTTTAAGTCTATTGATGTGGTGAATAACATTTATTGATTTCCGTATATTAAACCAGCCTTGCATCCCAGGGATGAATCCTACTTGATCATGATGTATAATTTTTTTGATATGTATTTGAATCTGATTCGCCAGAATTTTATTGAGGATTTTTGTGTCAAGGTTCATTAGAGATATTGGTCTGTAGTTTTCCTTCTTTGAAGTGTCTTTGTCTGGTTTCGGAATCAGGGTGATGTTGGCCTCGTAGAATGAATTTGGAAGTTCTCCCTCTTTTTCTATTTCCTGAAATAGCTTGAAAAGTATTGGTGTTAGTTCCTCTTTAAAGGTTTTGTAAAACTCTGCTGTATACCCATCCGGTCCTGGGCTTTTCTTAGTTGGTAGTCTTTTGATGGTTTCTTCTATTTCCTCTATTGTTATTGGTCTGTTTAGGTTTTCTATATCCTCCTGACTCAATCTGGGCAGATCATAGGACTCAAGGAATTTATCTATGCCTTCACTATCTTCTATTTTATTGGAGTATAAGGATTCAAATTAATTTCTGATTATCTTCTGTATTTCTGAAGTGACTGTTGTGATATTGCCTTTTTCATCCCGTATGCTAGTAATTTGGGTTCTCTCTCTTCTTCTCTTTGTTAGCATGGCTAAGGGTCTGTCAATTTTATTTATTTTTTCAAAGAACCAGCTTTTAGTTTTGTCAATTTTTTCAATTGTTTCTTTTGTTTCAATTTCATTAATTTCAGCTCTGATTTTAATTATTTCTTGCCTTCCACTTCTTTTGCTGTTGTTTTGCTCTTCTTTTTCTAGGATTTTGAGATGAAGCATGAGATAATTTATTTGTTGATTTTTTTCTTTTTTTGAGGAATGAACTCCAAGCAATGAATTTTCCTCTTAGAACTGCTTTCAATGTGTCCCATAGATTCCGATATGTTGTGTCTGTGTTTTCATTTAACTCTAGGAATTTTTTAATTTCCTCCTTGATGTCTTCTAAAACCCATTGATCACTCAGCAACCTATTGTTCATTCTCCAGGTGATGCTTGATTTTTCCTTTCTTCTTTTATCATTGATTTTCAGTTTCATTCCATTATGATCAGATAAGATGCATGGTATTATCTCTACCCCTTTGTATTGTCTAAGAGTTGCCCTGTGACATAGTATATGGTCTATTTTTGAGAAGGTTCCATGTGCTGCTGAGAAAAAAGTGTAGCTACTTGATGTTGGGTGGTATAGTCTATATATGTCAATTAAGTCTAGGTTGTTAATTGTGTTATTGAGTTCTATAGATTCCTTATTTAACTTTTGTTTGGAAGATCTCTCCAGTGGTGAGAGAGGTGTGTTGAAGTCTCCCATGATTATTGTATGGTGGTCTATTAGACTCTTGAACTTGAGAAGAGTTTGCTTGATGAACACAGCTGCACCATTATTTGGGGCATATATATTTATGATTGTTATGTCTTGTTGGTGTATGGTTCCCTTGAGCAGTATGAAGTGTCCTTCTATATCCCTTTTGTTTAGCTTTGGCTTGAAATCTATTTTATTAGATATGAGTATGGACACTCCTGCTTGTTTCCGCGGTCCATATGAGTGATATGATTTTTCCCAACCTTTCACCTTCAGTCTATGTATATCTTTTCCTATCAAATGCGTCTCCTGTAGACAGCATATTGTTGGGTCTTGTTTTTTGATCCATTCTACTAGCCTGTGTCTCTTAATTGGTGAGTTTAAGCCATTAACATTTAGGGTTATTATTGAGATATGGTTTGTTCTTCTATCCATAATTGTTTATTGATGTTACTAAACCTGATTTGTTATCCTCTTTGACTACTTTCCCCCCTTTACTGTCCTACCTCCCATTGTTGGTTTTCAATGTTATTTTCCATTTCCTCTTCCTGTAATGTTTTGCCAAGGATTTTTTGAAGAGATGGTTTTCTAGCTGCGAATTCTTTTAACTTTTGTTTATCGTGGAAGGTTTTAATTTCATCTTCTAACCTGAAGCTTAATTTCGCCGGATATACGATTCTTGGTTGGAGCCCATTGTCTTTCAGTGTTTGAAATATGTTATTCCAGGATCTTCTAGCTTTCAGAGTCTGTGTTGAGAGATCAGCTGTTATCCTGATTGGTTTACCCCTGAATGTAATCTGCTTTCTTTCTCTTGCAGCTTTTAAAATTCTCTCCTTATTCTGTATGTTGGACATCTTCATTATAATGTGTCTAGGTGTGGATCTCTTATGATTTTGCACATTCGGCGTCCTGTAGGCTTCTAGGATTTGGGATTCTGTCTCATTCTTCAATTCTGGGAAGTTTTCTCGTATTATTTCACTGAATAGACAGTTTATTCCTTTGAATGGAGCTCTGTGCCTTCCTGTATCCCAATGACTCTTAAATTTGGTCTTTTGATATTGTCCCATAATTCTTGGATGTTCTGTTCATGGTTTCTTAGCAGCTTTGCTGAGCTGTCTATGTTCTTTTCCAGTTGAAATACTTTGTCTTCATTGTCTGATGTTCTCTCTTCTAAGTGATCTACTCTGCTGGTAGTATTCTCAATTGAGTTTTTAAGTTGGTTTATTGTTTCCTGCATTTCTAGAATTTCTAATTGTTTGTTTTTTATTACCTCTATCTCCCTGTGAAATTGATCTTTTACTTCCTGGATTTGTTTGTCAATGTGATCTTTCATTGTCTGATTTTGCTGTCTCATGTCTTCCTTGAGACTCCAGATCATCTGAAGCATATATATCCTGAACTCTTTATCTGATATTCCATCTGTTGCAGCTATTACCTCTTCTAAAGTTGAGTTGACCTTCATTGCTTGTGGTCCTTTCTTTCCTTGTCTTTTCATACTGCTCGCGTTTCTTTCTGCTTGGTGCAAGTGTTGTGTTTTTGAAATTTACCCCCTATTTATTTATGTTGCTCTTGTATACTTGAAAACTCTCCCTTGCAGGTGCGGGCGGCGGCTGTGCCCCTACTCCAATTGGGGTGACGTGTCTACCACGCTGGCGGCTCTCTGGGCCTGTTCAGGGAGTGGAAGGCGGCTCTGCTCTGTCCCTATTCCAATTGGGGTGTCATGACTACCATGCTGGCAGGTCGCTGGGCCTGTTCTGGGCGTGGGCGGTGGGCTTGGCTGGCGGGATTCCACCTAATGGCAGTCCCTAACCTCCCTGCTTGCTAATTAATGGCTTCTCTGAGGCACCACGCCTTCTGTAGCTGCGGGGCAGGCCGCGAGAATCAGTTGGCCTGGATCCCCGGGGTCCTGCTGCTGGCTGTTTTGATGTTGCAAGCTGTTGGAGAGTGGTGGTGTATCCTTCAGCTTTCCCGGATGGTGGCCGCTGACTGCCTGGATGGAGTGTCCGCTGTTTTGATGTTGCACTCTGGAGGAGAGTGGCGGTGTATCCTTCAGCTTTCCTGGATGGTGGCCGCTGACTGCCTCGGTGGAGTGTCCACTGTTTTGATGTTGCACTCTGAAGGAGAGTGGCGGTGTATCCTTCAGCTTTCCTGGATGGTGGCCGCTGACTGCCTCGGTGGAGTGTCCGCTGTGGGGGATGGGACTGTACCGCTTCCTTCCCCTTCTGAGATCCCGTGCTCGGCCCAAGGGTCCGTGTGGGCTTGGCTGGCGGGATTCCACCTAATGGCAGTCTCTAACCTCCCTGCTTGCTAATTAATGGCTTCACTGAGGCGCCACGCCTTCTGTAGCCGCAGGGCAGGCCGCGCAAATCAGTTGGCCTGGATCTCCCGGGCCCTGCTGCAGGCTGTTGGGATCCCTGGCACTCTATCACTTTGATTTTTCCTGCTTGCCCCTCCCCCAGCGCTGGCTAGCCAGGTTTTGTTTTGGCTGCTACTGGGAGGAGGGGTTGGAGGTCAGGTGTCTCTAGTTTCCCCCTAGTCTTTATGAAGGCTCAGCTTGATACTCCCTCTCCCGGCAAGCCTAGGAGAGATTTTATGCGAATTCCCGCTGTCTGGGGGGTGAGCTGAATGACACCAACCTGTTTTGATGTTGCACTCTGAAGGAGAGTGGCGGTGTATCCTTCAGCTTTCCCGGATGGTGGCCGCTGACTGCCTCGGTGGAGTGTCCGCTGTGGGGGATGGGACTGTACCGCTTCCTTCCCCTTCTGAGATCCCAGCTCGGCCCAAGGGTCCGTGTGGGCTTGGCTGGCGGGATTCCACCTAATGGCAGTCCCTAACCTCCCTGCTTGCTAATTAATGGCTTCACTGAGGCGCCACGCCTTCTGTAGCCGCAGGGCAGGCCGCACGAATCAGTTGGCCTGGATATCCCGGGTCCTGCTGCCTTCACTTTATTTTGACCTGTGTGGTTAAATGAAAATGGAACTGCAAATCAAATAGGGTTGGTGTTTGCTATTTCAAACCTCACACCCTGAATCAGTTCTCTATGGGCATTCTCTGGTTTACTCTTTGTTAAGGTAGCCCTAAGCAGAAACATGCAAAGCAACTTTATGTGAGAGCACTTTAGGATAAAACAGGGAAATTTGTATGTGCTGAACTACCTCCCCCAATTATTTGGTAAGATTTATTTGATCCTGTCAAAGATTCATCCGTTAGCCTGCCCCACATGGCTCTACAAGTGTGGGTCTTCTAGGATCAAAGGGACTCTAAATAGGTTAAAGATAGTGTTAGGGTTATTGTTAGGACTAGGTTTAGACCTAGTGTTAGGGTTAGAGTTAGTTTTGTTTTCAAATTTCCATGATACTGTGCAGGATTCATCTTTTTCCTATTTTGGCTATACTTTAAATATTTGTGCCTCCTACATAAAGGTTTTGCTTTCAGGAACAGTTTAAATTTTCATGTTTCTCTTCTTTTTGCCCTATAGTGGTGAATGGAAATGAAACTGGAAATCAAACAGTGTTTGGGCTAGCTGCTTGAATCATCACACACTCAATCAGTTCTCAGTGAGGATTCTCTGGTTTGTTTCCTGTGGAAGTAGCCCTAAGCTGAAGTAGAAAGAAACAGCTTTATCTCTGAGCATTTTAGGAGCAAGCAGAATGCACATGTACTGAAAGAGCTTCAAATTTTTTGGTTGGATTACTTTGATACTGTGTGGGATTCATCCTTGACTTAGCCTTAGTAGGCTCCCCAAGTTTGAGCCTTCAAGATTCAATGGTTTGCTTTCAGGAACAGTTTCTATTTTAAGGTTTCACTTCATTTTGACCTAAATGGAATTGGAGCTAGAAATCAAACAGGGTTGGTGCTAGCTGCTTCATACTGCACATACTCAATAAGTTGTCTATGGGCACTCGCTGGTTTGTTCCATGTGAATGTAGCTCTAAGCTGAAGCATGCAAAGCAAGTTTATCCGAGAGCACTTTAGGAGAAAAGAGGAAAATATAAATATGTCGAAATACCTTCCCCAATTATTTGGTCATATTTCTTTGATACTGTGCAGGATTCATGTACTAGCTTTCCCCACTAGGATCCCCAATTTTCGGACTTCTATAATCATAGGTTCGCTAAACAGCTTAGCATTAGGGTTGGGGTTAGAATAAAATCTAGCATTATTAGAGTTACAGTTAGATTTATTAAAATTTATTTGATACTGGGCAGTACTCATCTTTTCCTTAACCCTTTTAAGTTCCCCACTTTTGGACCTTCTCAGTTCAAGTGTTTCCTGTGATGAACACTGTACATTTTAAGGGTTCACTTCATTTTGATCTCTATGGGTAAATGGAAATGGAGCTCAAAATCAAACAGTGTTGGTGCCTAGCTGCTTGAAACTTCACATGCTTAATTAATTCCCTGTTGGTACTCTCTGACTTCTTCTTTTTGAAAGTATCCCAAAGCTGAAGCATGCAAAAACATTTATCTCAGAGCACTTTAGGAGACAACAGGAAAATATGCATGTACTGAACTACCTCCCCCAGTTATTTGGAGAGATTTCTTTGATACTGCACAGGATTCATCTGTTAGCTTGCCCCACTAGTTTCCACAAGATTCGAACTTCTATCATCAAAGGTTCTATAAACAGGTTAGGGTTAGTTTTCGGGTTAGGGTTAGGGCTAGTGTTAGAGCCAGTGTTAGGGTAAGAGTTAGTTTTGTTCAAATTTCTTTGATATTGGGCAGGAGTCATCTTTTACCTAGCATTACCATGTTCCCCAGTTTTGGGCCTTCTTGGTTCAAGGTTCACTGTCAGGAACAGTTTGAGTTTTAAGGTTTCAATTCATTTGAACCTATACAGGTAAATGGAAATGGAGCTAGAAATCAAACAGGGTTTGTGCTAACTGCTTGAAACTTCACACACTCAATCTGTTCTCTGTGGTCACTCTGTTATTTCTTCCATGTGAAAGTAGCTCTAAGCACAAGCACGCAAAAACAACTTTATCAAAGAGCACTATATAAGAAATCAGGAACATATGCATGTCCTGAACTACCTCCCTCCAATTATTTGGTCAGATTTGTTTCATACTGCACAGAATTCATCTGCTAGCTTGCTGCACTGGGTTACCCAAGTTTGGGACTTGTATGATCAAAGCTCTATAAACAGGATAGGTTTAGGTTTAGTGTTAGAGTTAGGACTAGAGTTAGAACTAGTGTTATGATTAGAGTTATTTTTGTTCAAATTTCTTTAATACTGGGCAGGATTTCTCTTTTATCTAGCCTTATTATGTTCCCCAGTTTGGGGACTTCTAATTTCATTTGTTCACTGTCAGGAACAGTTTGTATTTTAAATTTTCACTTCAAGTTGTCCTATATGGGTAAAAGGAAATGGAGCTGGTAATCAAACAGGGTTGGTGCTAGCTGCATGAGATTTCACACACTCAATCAGTTCTCTGTGGGCACTCTCTGGCTTCTTCCTAGTGAAAGTTTTCTAAAGCTATGGCAATGAAAAAAAACATTATTAAAGAGCACTTTAGGAAAAAACAGGGAAAATAGGCATGTACTGAAACACCTCCCCTAATTATTTTGTCAGATTATTTTTGATACTCGGCAGGATTCATCTGTTACCTTTCCCTACTAGGCACCCCAAGTTTGTGTCTTCTATGATCAAAGATTCTCTAAATAGGTTAGGGTTAGGGTTAGGGTTAGTTTTAGGGATAGGGTTAGAATTAGTGTTGGGGTTAGAGTTAGTTTTGTTCAAATTTCTGTGATACCAGGCAGGATTCATCTTTTACCTAGCCTTACTATATTCCCCATGTTTGGGCCTTTCAGTTCATGGTTCGCTGTCAGGAACATTTTGTGTTTTAAGGATTCACTTCATCTTGACTTATATGTGTAATTGGAAATGGAGCTTGATAACAAACAGGGTTTGTGTTAGGTGCTTGAAACTTCACACACTCAATCAGTTCTCTGTGGGCACTCTCTGATTTGTTCCTTGTGAGTGTAGCCCTATGCTGAAGCATGCAAAGCATAGATTTAGGGTGAGGGCGATGTACAGGGCTAAGTTTAGTGTTAGGGTCAGAGTCAGGGTCAGGGTTAGTTTTAGGTTAAGTTAGGACTTGAATTAGGGCTTAAGTTAGGGATAGATGTAGGTTTATGGTTTTGTTTCAGCTAAGGGTTAGGGTTAGGGCTATGGCTCAGTTTTGTTTTAGGGCTAGGGCTAGTGTTAGGGCTACATTTTGGAGTAGTGTTAGAAATAGAGCTGGTGTTAGAATGAGGTTTAGGATTAGGGTTAGGGTTAGATTTAGGTTTAGGGTTAGATGTAGTACTAGGGTTAGTTCTAGGTTAGGATCCGGAAGCGATAGGGTTAGAACTAGGAATACGGCTAGGAAGAGAGTTAGTTTTAGACTTAGTACCAGGCTTAGGTTAGGGTTAGGGTTACAGCTAAATTAGGGATAGGATTAGGGCTAGGGTTAGTGTTAGGTTTAGGCCTAGGGGTAGGGCTAGGTTTAGGGTTAGCATTGGGGTCAAGGTTAAGTTTAGGAAAATGGATAGTGTTATAGCTAGCTTTAGGTCTAGGATGAGGGTTAGAATTAGCATTAGGGTTAGGGTTAATATTCAGGGTAAGATTAAGGTAGGATTATAGCTAGAATTATGGCTAAGATTTCTGTTAGGTTTAGGGCTAGGACTAGGACTAGGAATAATATCAGGTCTATGGTTAGGGATAGTTTTAAGATTAAGTTTTGGCTAGTTCTAGTGTAATAGTTACATTTAGTGTAAGGGTCAGATTTAGAGCTAGGGGTTTTATTAGGATTAGAGTCAGGGTTGGCATTTGGTTTAGGTTAAAGTTTACAGTTAAGGCTTGTGTTAGTGGTAGGTTTAGGATTAGGGTAATGGATATAGTTAGGTTTATATTTCAGTGAAGGTTTAGTGTAAAGAATGGGTTAAGTTTATTGATAGAGTTAGGGTTAGCATTAGGGTTAGGGTTATGGTTATGTTTAGTGTAATGGATAGGTTTAGAGCTCGGGTAATGACTAGATAATGGTTTGGATTAAGCCTAGGATTAGGATTAGGTTTAGGGATAGGGCTAGGGTTTGGTTTAAGGTAAGTATTAGGGTTAGGATAAGTGTTAGGGTTAGGGCTAGGGTTATGGTTAGGTTAGAATAAAGGTTAGTGTTTTAGTTAGGGTTAGAGCTAGGGTGAGGTTTAGGCTTAAGTTTTTGTCTAGGATTATATTTAAGGTTATGGTTTGGTTAAGGGTTAGAATTATGGCTAGGGTTTTAATTAGGGTAAGGGTTAAGTTTAGGGTAATGGATAATATTAGAGGTAGGGTTAAGGTTAGGGTTAGGGTTAGGGTTAGGGTATGGGTTAGGGCTAGTATTAGGATTAGGTTTAGTGTAAGGCTTAATGTTTCAGCTAAGGTTAGGGCTATTGCAAGGGTTAGGTTTTGGGTTAGGTCTTGGGTTATATTTATGTTTAAGGTTAGGTTTAGTGTTAGGAATAGGGTTATAATTAGGGTTAGTGTAAGGGTAATGAATAGGGTTAGAACTAAAGTTTGGGCTAGGATTAAATTTAGGATTAGAGCTAGAACAGGGTTAGGGTTTAGGATGGGGCTAGTGTTGTTTAGTGAAAGGGTTTTCCTTGAGCTAGGGTTAGGTCTAAGGCATGGGTTAGGATTAGGGCTATCATTAGGGTTGGGGTTATGCGTAGGACTAAGTTTAGGCCTAGGGTTAGTGCTAGGTTTTATGTTAGGTTTAGGGCTAGGATTAGAACTATTGGTAATGTAAGAGCTAGGGTTATGTTTAGGGCTAGTTTTAGGGTTAGGATTATGGCTAGGTGTAGTTTTAGGTCTAGGTTTTAGGTTATGGTCAGGTTTCAAGCTAGGTTTTGTGTTAGGGTACTAGTCCGTGTTCAAGATAGGGTTAGGGTTATAGCCAATATTAGGACTAGGTTCAGGTCTACGCATAGGGTTAGTGTTTGGTTTAGGTTAAGGGTTATTGTGAAGGCTATCTCTAGGTTTTTGTTTAGGTCTAGGGCTAGAGCTATAGCTATTTTTAGCATTAGCTTTAGGTCTAGGGCTAGTGTTAGGGTTAAGTATAGATATAGGGTTACCAGTAGGGCTAGTTTGGTTTACGGATAGGGACAGGTTTAGACTTAGGATTAGTGTTGGGGTCAGAATAAGGGTTAGGATTAGGGTTATTCATAAAATGAGGGCTAGGGTTAGGACTAGTAATATGGTAAGAGTATAAGTTGGTTTAAGTATTAGAGTTAGTACTAGGGTTAGCATATGGATTAGGGTTTGACTTTGGGTAAGGGAAAGTGTTAGAGCCAGGGTTAGGGCTAGGTTTAGGGTTAAGGCTAGTGAGAGGGTTATGAGTTGTGTTAAATCTAAGTTTAGGGCTTAGATTATGGGTAGGATTTATGTTAAGGTGAGGGGTAGGGTTAGGACAATGACTAATGTATGAACTAGGGTTATGATTAGGGCTAGTTTTATTTGTAGTGTTAAAGCTAGGTCTAATGCTAGGCTTAATTTAAAGTTAGGGTAATATTTAGAGCTAGGATTAGTTTTAGGGTCAGTTTCAGGTTCAGGGATAGCTTTAGAGTTAGGGTTAGGGCTAATTGTAGGGTTAGAGTTTGGATTAGAATAAGAGTTAGTGTTAGGACTATGGTTTTGTTTTGTTTTATGACTAGGGCTATGGGTAGTTCAGGTTTTAGGATTAGCATTATTGTTAGTGTTATGTTAGTATTTGGTTTAGGCTTATGGTTACAGTTAAATTTAGAGTTAGGTTTATATTTAGAGTTAGGATTAGGGCTAGGACTAAGGATAGAACTAGGGCTAGGGCTAGGGCAAAGTTAGTCTTAGGGCTAAGGTTAGGGTTTGAATAGGACTAAATTAGGGCTAGGATTAGTGCTAGGCTTAGAGTTATTTTTAGGCCTCTGGTTAGGGTGAGGGGTTAGGGTTAGGTTTAGGGTTATAGTTAGGTTTAGGGTAAGGGATAGGGTTATAGCTAGGTTTAGGGCTAAAGCAAATGTTAGAATTAGGGTTAAAATTTGGGTTATGGTTTGGTTTAGGGCTAGAGCTAATTTCAAGTCCAGCATTATGGTTAAAGATCATTTTAGGGTTAGATTTATGGCTACATCTACTGTAATGGTAGGTTTTAGGTTAGAGTCAGGTTTAGAGCTAAGGGTATTATTAGGGTCAGGGTCATTATTAGTGTTTGGGATAGGTTAAGGTTTTAAGTTAGGGCTCAAATTAGAATTAGGGTTAAAATTAGGGTAATGGTAGGGTTAGGTTTAGGTTTCATGTTATGTTTAGGGTAATGGATAGGGTTATGAGTAGGGATAGGTTTAGGTTTAAGCCTAGGTTTAGAATTAGGGTTAGGGTTATGGTTAGGGTAATGGATCGGGTTAGAGCTAGGGTTATGGTTAGGGTAATGGATAGGGTTAGAACTAAGGTTATGGCTAGGGTTATGGTTACAATTAGTGCTAGTGTTAGGGTTAAGGTTAGGGTTAGGGTTAAAGCTAGGGTTAGGGCAGAGATTTGGTCTAGGTTTAGGGTTAAGGCTAGAGTTAGAGTTACTTCCAATATAAGTATTAGGGTTACAAATAAGGCTAGTTTTATGGTTAGGTTAGGGCTAAGTCTAGTGTTAGATTTAGGGTTAGGGTTAGAGTGATGTTTAGAGCTAAGTTTAGGGTTAGGTGAGGTTCAAGTTTAGTTTTAGTTTTCAGCTTAAAACTCAAATTAGGGCTAAGGTTGTGTCCAGGTGTAGGTTTAAGGTTTGGTTTAGGTTAAGTATCAGGGTTAAGGCTATAGATTGGGCTAGTGTTAGGTTTAGGTTTATGCTTATGGTTAGGGTTAGATTTAGATTTAAGCTTAGATCTAGGGTTAGGGCTATGGATAAGAAAAGGACTAGGGTTAGGCCTAGGGTTAGAGCTAGGATTAGCATTCTGGTAAGGGAGAACTAGTTTTAGGGCAAGCGTGAGAGTTAGACTTTGTCTTAGGGCTAGGTTAGGATTAGGGTTAGGGATATGGCTAAATTAGGGCTAAGATTAGGGCTAGGGTTAGTGTTAGGGCTAGGCCTAAGGTTAGAGTTAGGGTTAGGATTAAGGCTAGGTTTAGATCTTGGATTAGGGGAAGTGTTAATGTTAGAGTTAGGCCTTGGGTTAGGACTAGGTTTAGTGTTAGGGTTTGGATTAGAGTTAGGTTTAGGGTAAGGGATGAGATTATACCTAGTTTTAGGGATAGGGTGAGGGTTAGAATTAGGATTAGGGTTGGGTTAGAGTTATGATAAAGGTGAGGATTATGTCTTGGATGTGGGTTAAAGTTTGTGTTAGGGTTAGGACTAGGATTAGAGCTAAGGCTAATATCAGGTCTAGGGTTAGCTTTAGGGACAGTTTTAGGGTTAGGTTTATATCTAGGTCTATTGTAAGGGTAAGGTTTATGGTTAGGGTCAGGTTTAGAGCTAGGGGTATTATTAGGATCAGGGTTAGTGTTTAGGTTAGGTTAGGGTTTATTGTTAGGGCTCGATTTAGCATTAGATTTAGTGATAGGTTAATGATAATTTTAGGTTTAGGGTTCAAGTTAGGTGTAGGGTAATGGATATGGTTAGGGATGGGTATAGGATTAGGGTTTGGCCTAGGGTTAGCATAAGTGTTAGGGTTATCCTTGGGGTAATGGATGGGCTAGAGCTAGGGTTATGCTTAGGATTGGGTCTAAGGTTAGGTTTAGGCTTAGCGTTAGGGGTATGGTTAGCATTTGGGTTAGATTTAGAGTTACGTCTTGGTTGTGTAATAGGTTAGGGTGATGGGTAAATTATAAACTTATTATAGTTAGGGCTAGTTTTAGGGTTAATGTTAGGGGTAGGTATAGTTTCAGGGTTAGGGTGATGTTTAGAGCTAGGGTTAGTGTGTCAGGATCAGTGTTCAGATTAGGATTATGGTTAGAATTAAAGCCAGAATTAGGACTAGGGTTAGGTCTAGGGGAAGAGTTAGTGTTTGGCTTAGGCTAAGGGTTATTAATAGGGCTAGGTCTAGGTTTTTCTTTAGGTCTAGGGCTAGAGTTATGGCTAAATTCATGATTAGGTTTAGGTCTCGGGCTAGTGTTAGGGTTAGGTTTAGGTATAAGGTTACCAGGAGGGCTAGTGTTAGAGTTTGGTTTAGGGTTAGGTTCTGGTCTAGACCTATGATTAGTGTTAGGATCAGAATAAGGGTAAGGGTTATGGTTAGGATTTGGGTTATGGTTAGAGCTAGAATGAGGGCTAGGGTTAAGACTAGTAATAGAATCAGGGTTTGGGTTAGGTTAAAAATTAGGGTTAGAATTAGGATTAGAATTAGTGTTAGGGTTTGGCTTAGGATAGGGATAGGGTTAGGGTTAGAGTTAGGGTTAAAGCTAGGTTTTGGAGCTAAGATTAGGGCTAGTTTTGGTGTTAGGATTAGGGCTAGGGTTAGAGTAATGGCTAATGTAAGAACTAGGGTTACAATTAGTGTTAGTTTTGGGGTTATGGTTAGGGGTTAGACATCTAGTGTTAGAATTAGATTTAAGGTTAGCGTGATACTTAGAGCTAGTTATGGTGTTAGATTACTAGTCAGGGTCAGCATTAATTTTAAGGTTAGGGTTAGTACTCAAATTATGGCTAAGGTTACTGTAATGTTTGGTTTAAGGTTAGGATTGTGTTTAGAGCTAGGGTGAGTCAAAGTCAGGGTTAGTATTAAGGTTAAGGTTAGGACTCTAATTAAGGCCAGGGTTAGGTCTAGGTGTTGTATTAGGATTTGTTTTAAGTTAAGGTTTAGTATTAGGTCTATTGCTTGGTTTTGATTTTCTGTTAGGGTCAGGGTTAGGGTTAGTTTTATGAGTTTGTTTTTTTTTAGGTTTAGTGCAAGTGTTTATGTTAGGCTTAGGCTTATGGTTAGTGTTAGATTTAGAGTTAGGGATAGATCTATGGTTATGGCTAGGAATAAGGACAGGGCAAGGTTTATGGCTATGGTTAGAGCTAGGATTAGGGTTATGGTAAGTGATAGGGTTAGAACTAGGGATAGGGATAGTGTGAAAGTTAGAGTTAATCTTAGGGCTAGGGTTAGGGTTAGGGATAGGGTTAAATTAGGGCTAGAATTAGGGCTATGGTTGTTGTTCAGCTTTGGCCTAGCATTAGGTTTAGGTTTAGAGTTAAGTTTAGGGTACGGATTGACATTATAGCTAGGTATAGAGGTAGGGGGACGGTTAGAATTAGGGTTAGGTCTATGGTTAGAGTTAGGGTTATGATTAAGGCTGGTTTGGGGGCTAGGATGAGGCTAGGGTTTGTTTTAGGGTAGGGATAGGATTAGGGCTAGGACTAATATCAGGTCTAGGGTTATCATTAAAGATAGTTTTAGGGTTAGGTTTATGGATACAGGTAGTGTAAGGGTTATGTTTAGTTTTAGGCTAGGTTTAGACCTAGGGGTATGATTAGGGTCAGGGCTTTGGTTAGGTTTTGTTATAAGTTATGGTTTAAATTTAGGGCTTGAATTAGCATTAATATTAGGGTTAGCATAATGATAGATTGAGGTTTAGGGTTAGGGTAATGATAGATTGAGGTTTAGGGTTTAGGTTTGGTTTAGGGTAATGGATAGGGTTAGGATTAGGGATAGGGTTAGGTTTAGACCTAGGGTTACCATTAGTGTTAGGGTTATAGTTATGGCGATAGATAGGTTTGGAGCTAGGGTTAGTGCTAAGGTTATGGTTATGATTAGGGCTAGGGTTAGGGTTAGGGTTAGGGTTAACGCTTGGGTTAGGGCTTTAATTAGGGCTAGGTTTTGTGTTAAGTTAGTGCTAGGGTTATGGCTAATGTAAGTACCAGGCTTACATTTAGGGCTAAATTTAGGTTTAGGGTTGCAGCTAGGTCTAGTATTAGGTTCAGATTTAGGGTTAGGGTGATGTTTAGTGGTAGGGTTAGTGTTATAGTCAGATTCAGGTCCAAGGTGAGTTTTAGGGTTCAAATTAAAACTCGAATTAGGGCTAAGTTTAAGGTTAGGCTTAGGGTTTGGTTTAGGTTAAGGGTTGGATTTGGGGCTATGTCTGGGTTTTGTTTTTGGGCGATGGCTAGGATTAGGGCTAGTTTTAGGATTAGCATTAGGGTTAGGGCTAGTGTTAGGTTTAGGTTTAGGCTTAGGGTTAAAGTTAGATTTAGAGTTAGATTTAGATCTACGTTAGGGCCAGGGCTAGGGTTAGGGCTAGGATTATTTTTCCAGTAATGGATAGGGTTAGAACTAGGGATGGGGCAATGGTGATCATTAGATTTAGTCTTAGAGCTAGGGTTAGGGCTAAGGTTAGGGATAGGCATAACTTAGGGCTAAGATTAGGGCTAGGGTTACTGTTAGGATTAGGCCTAAGGTTAGGGTTAGGGTTAGGATTAAGGATAGATTTAGGGCTAGGATAAGGGCTGGGGTTTGTGTTAGGGTTAAGCCTTGGATTAGGGCTAGTGCTAATGTCAGGTCTAGGGTTACAGTTGTGGATAAATTTAGAATGTTTTATGGCTAGGTCTAGTGTAAGGGTTAGGTTTAGGGTAAGGGTCAAGTTTAGAGCTGGATGTATTATTAGGGTCAAAGTCCAGGTTCGGATTTACTTTACGTTAAGGTTTAGGGTTAGGGCTCAAATTAGCATTAGGGTTAGGGTTAGAGTAATGAATAGATTAGGTTTATGGTTCAGGTTATGTATACAGCAATGCATAAGATTAGTTTTAGGATAGAACTAGGGTTAGCATTTGGGATAGGCTTACGTGTAGGGTAATGGATAGAGTTAGTGCTAGTGTTAGGGATTAGGTTAAGGTTAGGATTAGGACTACGGTTAGGGTTAGGCCTAAAGTTTGTGTTAGGATTAGGTTTAGGTTAAGTGTTTATGGTTAGGGCTGGGTCCGGGTTTAGGGTTAGATTCAGGGCTATGGTTAGAATTAGGGTTAGAGTTAGGGCTAAGTTTAGCATTAGTGTTAGGGTTATATTTAAGGTAATGGATAGAATTTGAGGTAGGATTTGTGCTATGATTACAGTTAGGATTAGGGCAAGTGTTAGGGTTAGAATTAGGGTTACATTTAGGGTAAGAGTTAGAGTTTGAGCTAAGGTTAGGGCTAGGCAAGTGTGAGGGTTAGGTCTAGGGCTAGGGTTAGGGTTATGCTTACAGCTAGTTTTAGTGCTACATTTAGGGCTATGTTTTGGGAAATGTTTATGGCTAGTTGTAGGAGTATGGGTAATGTAAAAACTAGGATTATGGTTAAGGCTAGTTTTAAGGTTAGGGTTATGGATAGGTCTAGCGTTAGGTGTTATGTTTTGGGTTAGGATAAGATTTTAGAGCTAGGGTTTGTGTTAGGGCAAGGGTCACTGTTCAGGTTAGCATTGGATTTAGGGCTAGGAGCACAATTTTAGTAGGGTTAGTTCTAGGGGTATTGTTAGTCTTTGTGTTAGACTAATGGTTATTGTTAGTGCTAGAGCTAGGTTTTTGTTTAGGGCTAGGGCTAGAGTTATGGCTATGTTTAGGATTAAGTTTAGGTCTAGTGTTAATGTTATGGTTAGGTTTATGTATAGGTTTACCGATAGGGCTAGTGTTAGTGTTTGATTTAGGGTTAGGTTCAGGCTTAGACCTAGGGTCAGTATTAGGGTCAGAATATGGGTCAGGGATAGGCTTAGGGTTTGGGTTAGGGTTAGAGATAGAATAAAACCTAGGATTAGGACTAGTAATAGAGTTAGGATTTGGGGTATGCTAAGGATTAGGGTTAGAACTAGGGTAGCATTAGGGTGATGGTTTGGCTTAGGGTAAGGAATAGGTTTAGAGCTAGGGTTAGGGTTATGGTTAGTGTTAGGGTTAAAGCTAGAGTTAAGGTTCAGATTAAGGTTAGGTTTTGTGTCAGGGTTAAGGCTATTCCTAATGTAAGACCTGACATTATGATTAGGGCTAGATTTGGGATTAGGATTAGGGCTAGGTTTAATGTTAGGTTTAGGTTTAGGGTTAGGGTGATGTTTAGAGCTGGGGTTGGTTTTAGGATCAGAGTCAGGGTTATTATTAGTTGTACAGTTAGGTTTACAACTTGATATAGGGCTAGGGTTAGGGCTAGTCATAGCGTTAGGGTTTGGTTTAGGTTAAGGTTTAGGATTAGAGCTGTAGCTCAGTTTTGCTTAAGTGCTGTGGCTATAGTTAGGGATAGTTTTCAAATTAGCATTCAGATTAGGGCTAGCGTTAGAGTGAGGATTAGGTTTAAGGTTAGGGTTAGATTTAGAGTTAGGGTTAGATCTAGGTTTAGGGCTAGGGCTAAGTTTGGGGCTAGGGTTAGGGCTAGGCTTTGGGTGATGGTAAAGGATAACGTTAGAGCTAGGGATAGGGATAGGGCAAGAGTTAGAGTTAGTCTTATTTCTAGGGATATGAATAGGTTTAGGGTTAGGGCTAAATTAGGTCTAGGATTAGAGCTAAGATTGGTATTATGTGTAGGCCTTGGTTTAGGGCTAGGGTTAGAATTAGGGTTAGGGTATGGTATGATATTATAGCTAGGTTAAGGGCTAGGTTGAGGGTTCACTTTAGGGTTAGGCCTAGTGTTAGGGTTAGGGTTCGGATTAAGGCTAGGTTTAGGTTCAGGATTAGGGCTATGTTTTTTGTTTGTTTGTTTTATCATAAGGGATAACATTAGAGCTAGGTTTAGGGTTATGGTTCGGGATAGTTTTAGGGTTAGGTTTATGGCTATGTATAGTGTAAGGGTTAGGTTGAGTGTTAGGGTCAGTTTTAGTGATGGGATATTATTAGGGTCAGTGTCATGGTTAGGGTTTGTTTAGGTTACGGTTTAGGGTTACGTCTCTAATTACGTTAGGATTATGTTTAGGGTTAGGAAAATGTATATAGTTAGGTTTAGGGTTCAGGTTAGGTTTAGGGTGAATTATAGGGTTAGGGTTATGAATAGAGTTAGGGTTATCCTAGGATTAGTATTAGGGTTAGCGTTAGGGTTAAGGTAATAGATTACAGCTAGAGTTAGGGCTAGGGTTATGGTTATGATGAAGGACAGGGTTAGGATTAGGTTTAGAGTTAGGGTTAGGGTTAAAGCTAGGGTTAGGGTTAGGGCTAGGTTTTAGATTAGGTTAGGGTTACGGTAGGGCTATGGCTGATATAAGAACTAGGGTTATGATTAGGACTAGTTTTAGGGTTAGGGTTAGGGCTAGGTCTAGTGTTAGGGTTAGGTTATGATTAGAGTGATGATTTGAAATAGGGTTAGTGTTAGGGTCAGAGTCAAGATCAGTGTTAGTTTAGGGTTAGGGATAACGCTTGATATAAGAATAAAGTTATGGGTAGGTGCAGGGGTATGTTTTATGTTAGGGTTAGAGCAAGAATTACGGCTAGTTCTAATGTCAGTTCTGAGGTTACAGTTAGGTTAGTGTTATGGTTAGGGCTAGGGCTCAGTTTTGTTTTAGAACTACAGCTAGGTTTAGAACTAGTTTTAGGATTTGTGATAGTGTTAGGGCTAGTCGTAGGGCTATGTTCAGGATTAGGGTTATGGTTATATTTAGAGTTATGGTTAGATTAGTCTTAGGACTTGGGCTATGTTTAGGGGTGAGTTTAGGGCTAGTGTTAGGGTTATGGTAAAAGATATAGTTAGTACTAGAAATAGATCTAGGTCAAGAGTTAGAGTTAGTCTTAGGGATAGGGTTAGAGTTAGAGTTACAATTAGCACTAAATTAGGACTAGGATTAGAGCTAGGGTTAGGGTTAGGGTTAGGGTTAGGGGAAGGGATGTGGTTATACCTAGGTTCAGAACTAGGGCTAGGGGTGAAAATAGGGATTGGGCCATGGTTAGGATTCAAGTTAGGATTAAGGGTAGGTTTAGGGCTAGTATGAAGGCTTGGGTTTGTGTTAGGTTTAGAGCGAGAATTAGGTCTATGGCTAATGTCAGTTAGGGTTACGCTTAGGGATAGTGTAAGGTTAGGTTTATGTCTAGGTCTATTGTAGGGTTGGGTTTTGGGAAAGGGTCCGGTTTAGCTAGGTGTATTGTCAGTATGTATTATTTAGGGTTTTGTTTAGGTTATGGTTTAGGTTTAGGGCTTTATTTAGCATTAGGGTTAGGGATTGGGTTAGAGTAATTAATAAGGTTAGGTTTAGTGTTCAGGTTAGTTTTAGGAAATGGATAGGGTTAGTGTTAAAGATAGATTTAGAATTAGGCCTAGGGTTAGCATTTGGATTTGGCTTATGTTTAGGATAATGGATAGGTTTAGGGCTAGGGTTATGGTTAGGACTAGGGCTAGGGTTAGGTTTAGGGTTAGGGTTAAGCCTAGGGTTGTTGCACCCACGACAAGGGTGTGTGGGAGACCAGCCTGTCGTCTCCGAAGCACCAGCTGTCAGAACTGCTCTCCGATAGAGGTAGTGAAGCACACTAGACCAGCTAGTGTCTCCTGGGCTGAGCGAGAGGGTAAATATCACGACCCGGCCTGCCACCCAACTTTGCTCACACACCCACTCGGAGTTGGGTTATGAGTCAACCATGAAGGTGCAATAATCTCAACTTTATTGTGCCAGGGACCAGGTTATATAGTGATAGAAAGGTGTAAGAAGAGACAGTAGTGAGAACCAATAAGGAACATTTATGTCACTATCACTAAGGGGCCTAGGCAGACTTCAGATTAAACCATTAGGCGAGACTAAGGTCAAGAGCCCGTGTGCAAGCTAAAAGCCCGCGAATGCCAATCCATCCAGGTCACATATACGGAAATGCTAACCCATGAGTCCATCTCAGCCAATACCAAGTAATGGCCGTGGTTCCAAGTGAGGTAAAATGTCCCAACATAGAGTTAGGGTTAGGGTTATGTTTAGGGTAATGGATAAAGTTAAAACTAGGGTTTGGCCTTGGTTATTGTTAGGATTAGGACTAGGGTTAGAGTTAGGGTTAGCCCTAGAGTTATATTTGGGTAAGGGTTAGTGTTTGAGCTAGGGTTAGGTTTAAGGCAAGGGCTAGGGTTAGGGTTATTGTTAGGGTTAGCTTAGAGCTAGGTTTTGTGTGAGGTTTAAGGCTAACGTTAGGGCTATAGGTAATGTAAGATCTAGAGTTAGGGTTATGGCTAGGTCTAGTGTTAGGGTTATGGCTAGATTTTGGGTTAGCATAAAGTTTAGAGCTAGGATTTGTGTTACATGAACGTAAAGTGTTTGGGTTAGGGTTATGGCCAGAATTAGGACTAGGTTTAGGTCTAGAGATAGAGGTAGTGTTTGGGTTAGGTTAAGGATTATTGTGAGGGCTAAGGCTAGGTTTTTGTTTAGGGCTAGTGCTAGAATTATGGCTAGATTTAGGATTATGTTTTTGTCTAGGCCGAGTGTTAGGGTCAGGTTTAGGTATAGGGTTACCCATAGGGCTAGTTTTAGGGTTCAGTTTAGGATTAGGGTCAGGTTTAATCCTAAAGTTAGAGTTAGGGTCAGAATATGGGTCAGGGCTAGGGTTAGGATTTGGGTTAGGGTTAGAGCTAGAATGAGGGCTAGGGTTAGGACTAGTAATAGAGTTATGGTTTGGGATAGGCTAAAAATTAGGGTTTGGACTGGGGCAACATTAGGGTGAGGGTTTAGCTTAGGGTAAGGTATAGTTTTAGAGCTAGGGTAATGGCTAGTGTTAGGGTTAGGTATATGTCTAGGTTAAGGTTAGGGTTAGGTTTAAAGCTAGGTTTAGGTCTCAGATTAGAGATAGCTTTTCTGTTAGCACAGGGCTATGGATAATGTAAAAACTGGTGTTACAATTAGGGCTAGTTTTAGGGTTAGGGTTAGGGCTAGGTGTAGTGTTCGAGTTAAGTTTAGTGTTAGTGTGATGTATAGAGCTAGGGTTATTGTTAAAGTCTGAGTCAGGGTCAGAGTAAGGTCTAGAGTTAGGGTTAGGACTCAAATTAGGACTAGGGTTAGGGCTAGGTATAAGCCTAGGTTTCAATTTAGGTTAAGGATTAGTGTTAAGCCTAAGACTCGGTCTTGTTTGAATGCTAGGGATAGGGTTAAGGCTAGTTTTCCAATTAGCATTAGGGTTAGGGCTACTATCAGGAAGAGGTTTAGGCTTATGGTTAGGGTTCTATTTAAAGTTGGGGTTAGGTCTAGGTTTAGGTCTAGGGCGAAAGTAGAAATGGGGTTGGGGCTAGGGATTAGGTCTAGGGTTTGTGTTATTGTCAGGGATAGATTTAGAACTAGGGTTAGTGCTAGGGTGAGAGTTAGGGTTAGGGTTACATTTATGGTCAGGTTTAGGACTAAATTTGTGCTAGAATTAGTGCAAGGATTAGTGTTAGGGCTAGGCCTATGTTTAGGGCTAGGGTTAGGTTTAGGAGTAGTGTAAGGTATGATGTTATAAGGTAAGGTTATGATGTTATAGCTTGGTTTAGGGTGAGGGTCAAAAATAGTGTTAGGGCTAGGGTTAGGGTTAGGGTTAGGATAAAGGCTAGGTTTAGGGCTAAGATTAGGGCTAGGTTAAAGTCTAGATTAGGGTTAGGTTTTGTGTTAGGGTTAGGGTTAGAATTAGTGCTAGGGCTAATGTCAGGTCTAGGTTTATGGTTAGGGCTAGTTTTAAGATTTGGTTGATGGCTAGTTCTAGTGTAAGGTTTAGGTTGAGAGTTAGGGTCAGATTAAGAGATAGGGTTATTATTAGGGTCACTGTCATGATTAAGGTTTGAATTAGGTTAAGGTTTAGGATCAGGGCTTTCATTAGCGTTAGAGTTAGTATAAGGTTGGGGTACTATTTATGGTTAGGTTTAGGTTTTAGGTTAGGTTTAGGGTAATAGAGAAAGTTAGGATTAGAGATAGGGTTAGGGTTATCCTAGGGTTAGCATTAGGCTTAGGGTTATGGTGAGGGTAATGGATAGGGTTAGAGCTAGGGTTAGGGATAAGATTATGGTTAGGATTAAGGCTAGGGTTAGGTTTAGGGTTAGGGCAAGTTTTAGTGTTAGAGTTAGGTTTAGGGTAATGGTTAGAGCTCTGGTTAGGGTTAGTGTTAAAACAAGGGATAGAGTCCAGATTAGTGCTAGGTTTTGTGTTAGGTTAGGGGTAGGGTTAGGGCTACAGCTAATGTAAGAACTAGGATTATGATTAGGGCTATTTTTAGAGTTAAGGTTAGGAGTAGTTGTAGTTTTAGTATAATTTTAGGGTGATCTGAGAGCTAGAGTTAGTACTAGGGTCAAAGTCAGGGTCAAGGTTAGTTGTAGGGTTAGGGTAGGACTGCAATTAGGGCTAGGGTTAGGGCTAAGTGTGGGTTAGGTTTGGTTAGGGCTAAGTGTGGGTTAGGTTTGGTTTAAGTTAAGGGTTAGAGTTAGGGCTATGGCACATTTTTTTTTGTTGTTGTTGTTATTCGTTTGTTTGTTGTTTTTCCTTAGAGCTAGGACTAGGTTAGGGCTAGTTTTAAGATTAGCGTTAGTGTTTGGGCTAGATTTAGTATGAGATTTAGGTTTAGGGTGGGGTTAGATTTAGAGTTATGGTTAGATCTAGGTTTAGAAGTAGGCTAGGGTTAGGGCTAAGGGTAGAGCAAGTGTTAGTGTTATGGTAAGGGATAGGGTTAGAACTAGGAATAGGGCTAGGGTGCAGATTTAGTATTAGTGCTAGTGTTAGGGTTAGGGTTAGGGCTAAATTAGAGCTAGGATCAGGTCTAGGATTAGTGTAAGGGTTAAATCTAGGGTTAGAGTTAGTGTTAGATTTAGGGGAAGGGATGGGTTATATCTAGGTTCAGATATAGGGCGAGGGATACAATTAGGGGAAAAATTACGGTTAGGGCTAGAGTTAGAGTTTGGGTTAGGATCAAGGCTAGGTTTAGGGCTAGAATGAGGGCTAGCATTTGTGTTAGGATTATGGCCAGAATTAGGGCTAGGGCTAATATCAGGTCTAGGGTTACGATTAGGGATAGTTTAGGGTAAGGATTATGGTTAGGTATATATTCAGAGTTAGATTTAGGGTAAGGTTAAGGTTTAGACCTAGAGGTATTATAATTGTCAGATCAGGTTTTGGGTTTGGATTAGGTTGAGGTTTACAGTTAATGATCAAATTAGCATTAGGGTTAGAGTTAGGGATAGTGTAAGTGATAAGGTTAGGTTTAGGTTTCAGGTTATGTTTAGGGTTCATGTTAGGTTTATGTCAATGGATAGGGTTAGGTTTAGGCCTAGGGTTAGCATTAGGTTTATGGTTATTGTTAGGGCAATTAATCGATTTAGAGCTATGGTTTATGCTAGGATTATGTTTAGGATTAGGGCTAGAGTTAGGGTTAGGGTTCAGGTTAAGGCTAGGGTTAGGATTAAGTTTAGGATACGGGTTAGGTTTTAAGCTAGGGTTAGTGCTAAGGCTAGGGTTAGATTTAGGGTTAGGTCAAGGGTTAGGGTTAGTATTAGGGTTAGGGCTAGAATTAGGGTTAATGTTAGCCTTAGGGTTTTCTTACAATTAGGTAAAGGTAAGGCTCATGGATTTAGTAAGTGTTAGGGCTAGGTTGAGGGTTCAGTTAGAATCAGACCTAGGGATAGAGGTAGATTTAGGTTTAGAGCTAGAGTTAGCATTAGGTTTAGGGTTATGGTTAGAGTAATGTATAGAGTGAGAGCTAGGGTTTGGGCTATGGTTACCATTAGGATAAGGGCTAGGATTAGGGTAGGGTTTGGGCTAGGGTTTTTTTTTTTTTTTTTTTTTTTTTTTTTTTCGGTAAGGATTAGGGTTTGAGCTAGAGTTAGGGCGAGGGCTAAGTTTTGGGTTAGGTACAGCATTAAGTCTATGGATAGGATTATGGTAGGTTTAGGGTTAGGGTTAGGATTAGGGCTATGTTTATCATTAGGATTAGGATAAGGTTAGGGTAATGGATATGGTTAGATGTAAGTTTAGATTTAGGTTTAGATTTAATTTTAGGGTTAAGATTAAGGCATGGTTAGGTTTAGGTTTCTGGTACGGGTTAGGGTTTGAGCTTGGGTTAAGGCAATGCCAAGTGTTAGTTTAGGGTTAGGTCTAGGGTTAGTTTTCCGGTTAGGGTTAGGGTTAGGGTTATGGCTAGGGTTATCAACAGGGTTAGGGTTAGGGTAGGGTAATGTGTATGTTCAGAGCTAGGGTTAGGGATAGGGTTAAGTTTAGGGTTAGAGATAGGGTTAGGGTTAGAGTTAGGGATAAGTCTAAGTTTATATTTAGGGAAAGAGTTAGGCATTGAGTAAAGTATAGTACTATGGCTACAGTTAGGATTAGGATTAGGGCTAGGGTTAGGATTAGGGTTACACTTAGGGCTAGGTTTAGGCCTAGGATTCACTCTAGATTTTGTGTTAGGTTAAGGTGTAGGGTTAGGGCTATGGGTAATGTAACAGCTATGATTATGATTAGGGCTAGTTGTAGGGTTAGGGTTATGGCTAGGCCTAGTGTTAGGTTTAGATTTTCGGTTAGGGTCAGGCTTAGAGATACCATAGTGTTAAATGCAGAGTCCGTGTTCAGGTTAGTGTTAGGGTTAAGGTTAAAGCCAGAATTAGGACTAGGTTTATGGTCTAGGGGTAGGGTTAGTCTTTGCATTAGGTTAAGGATTATTGTTAGGGCTAGGACTAGGTTTTTGCTTAGAGTTTTTGCTTAGAGTTAAGGTTAGATTTAGGATTATGTTTAGTTCTAGGGCTAGTGGTAGAGTCAGTTTTAGTATAAGGTTACTGGTAGGGGTAGTGTTAGGGTTTGGTATAGGATTAGGGTCAGATTTAGTCCTAGGGTTAGTGTTATCGTCAGAATAAGGGTCAGGGTTAGGGTTAGGTTTAGGGATAGGTTAGAGCTAGAATGAGGGCTAGATTTAGGACTATTAATAGGGTTAGGATTTTGATTATCCTAAGTATTGGGGATAGGTCTAGGGTTACCATTAGGGTTAGGGTTTTGCTTAGGTTTAGGGATAGAGTTAAAGCTAGAGTTAGGGTTAGGGTTAGGGTTAGGATTAGTGTTAAAACTAGGTTTAGGGCTCTGATTAGGGCTAGATGTTGTGTTAGCATTAGGGCTAGGAATAGGGCAACAAGTAATGTAAGAATCAGGGTTACAATTAAGGTTCGCTTTAGGGTTAGTGTTATGGGTAGTTCTAGTGTTAGGGTTAGGTTTAAGATTAGGATGAATTTAGAGCTAGGGTTATTGTTAGAATAGGAGTCAGGGACAGGGTTAGTTATAGGGTTAGGGTTAGGACTCAAATTAAGGCTAGGTTTATGTTAGGGTTTGGTTTAAGGTTAGAGTGGTGTTTTAGAGCTAGGGTGAGTGTTAGGGTATAAGTCAGGGTGAGGGTTACTTTTAAGGTTACATTAGGACTCGAATTAGGGCTAGGATTAGTTCTAGGTGTAATTGTGGGTTTGTTTTAAGCTAAGATTTAAGGTTAGGTCTATTGCTCTGTTGTGTTTTAGTGCTAAGGTTAGGGTTAGCACTAGTTTTATGATGAGTATTAGGGTTAGGTCTAGGGTTAGTGTTAGGCTTAGGATTATGGTTAGGGTTATATTTAGAGTTAGGCTTAGATCTAGGGTTAGGCTAGGACTAAGGATTGGGCAAGTGTTAGGGTGAGGCTTGGGGCTAGGTTTAGAGTTAAGGTAAGGGATAGGGTTAGAACTAGGAATAGGGCTAGGGTGAGAGTTAGAGTTTGTCTTAGGGCTAGGATTAGGGTTGGGGTTTGGATAAGGGTTAAATTAAGGCCAGGATTAGGGGTAGGGTTAGTGTTCAGTTTAGGTATAGCGATAGGGTTATGGTTAGGATTATGTTTAGAATAAGGGATGGCATTATAGCTAGGTTTAGAGATAGGCTTAGGGTTAGAGTAGGGTTAGGGCTAAGGGCAGAATTAGGTTTCATTAATCCTAAACATAAAACTACCCCTAACCCTAACCTGACATCTAATCCTATCCATTAACCTAACTCTTAAGTTCACCTTAGCCCTAACCCTAACTCTAACCTAAACTTAACTTTAAATATAACCCTAGACATAACACTAAACCTAAATCTCACCCTAGCACTAACCCTAGTTCAAAACCTAGCCCATACCCTAAACCTAACCCAAACACTAACCCTAGCCCTAGCCCTAACCCTAACTCTAGCTCTAATCCTAATCAAAACACTAGCCCTAACCCTAGCTCTAATGCTATCCATGACCCTAACAATAACCATAACCCAAATGCTAATTCTAGGCCTAATGCTAACCCTGTAAACCCTAACGATACCCATTATCCTAATCTTAACCTGAATCCTAAACCTAAACCTACCCATTACCCTAAACCTAACTCTAACCCTAATGCTAATTTGAGCCCTAACTCTGAAACTTAACCTAACCTATAACCGAATCCTGAAGCTGACCTTAAAATACACCTAATTCTAAACCTGATCCTTACCCTAAACCTAACCCTTATACAAGACCTAGCCATGAAACTAACCCTATAACTACCCTTAGCCATAACTCTAAACCTGATATTATCCCTATTTCTAAAATTTGCCCTAACCCTAACAAAAACCCTAGCCCTCATCTTAACACCAAATCTAATCTTAATCCTAACCCAATACTAACTCTATCCCTAAACCTAATTCTAATCATCGCCCTAGCCCTAAACCTAGCTATAACCCCATTTCTTTCCCTAACCCTAACCCTAAACATAGCCCTAACATTAGGCCTAACTATAATCCTAGACTTATTCCTTGGCCTAGTTTAGCCCTAACCCTAACCCTAACCCTAGCCTTAAGACTAAATCTAACTCTTGCCTAGCCCTATTTCTAGTTCTAACCCTATCCCTTACCATTGCCGCAGTCTGGCTGGGCAAAATAATCAGGGGGCAAGTGCCAAGGAACTTGTGAAGATTGTTACAGCGGGAGCCACTTTATTACAAGATAGAGAGGTATATATACATTAACTGAATACACAGCTTAACTTAATTAACTTAAACTAGATACAGCAGTCAACCAATAAGGAATCCTCATCATCTTAATGATTACACACAGCTTAACTTAATTGATATAATCTAGACACAGCAGTTGGTCATTAAGGAATCTCTATCATCTTAATGTCTTGCTGGTGTTGGCTCAGAAACCACTCCTCCTAGCATACTGCCAGGCACCATTTTAACTTGGTTGTGGTCCTCATCAACTTCACATTTTGTTTAATTTAAACAAGTATGTGGCTTAGGGACCATACCTGTTTTAGGTTGTCCAATACTACATATGGTCCTTACCCATCATTGGATGGTCTGACCTCAAATCGTCAGACTCCTGTCTTAGGTTGGTACCATTGTAATTGGATCTTATCCATCTTTGATTACTGGCCCAACACACTCAGACATATTTGTGGATAATGACCATAGTGGTTTTTACACAAAAAACATAAATAATCTGCTACAAGCAGAAGGGAAGGATACAAAATGCCAGGGTACCAAGCCACCATTACAATTTGTTGTCTCAATTGAAATCACAGTCCAGATAAATCACAGTCCAGGTAAGTTCACAGTCCAGGTAAATTCACAGTCCAGGTAAGTTCACAGTCCAGGTAATTAAATCACAGTCTAGGTAAGTTCTGAAGGCAGATAGCTTAAGCTGTAGCAGCAGAAACAGCATCATCTCTGAAATCTCATAGATTTTCAGCAACACTGGAAATCCCTCCACCCTTGTCCTCACCTTGCACTGGGACAAAAGCAGGAACTCTGGCAATGATGACTAAAGAAAATCCTGTAGTATTCCAGCAGGCACTTACTGAGAAAACAACCTTCTGGACAATTTAGTACATTATCTCAAGGTTTCTTACATTTGAAATAGGCCTTAATGGTGCTCATTATTCAATAGCCTCCAGATGTGGGAGAACCATTGTAGTTATTGACATTGGAAATGATCAAACTTCAGGGCCAGGCACCTTCTGCCACCGGCTGTAGCATACCCGGGCAGCCCCAGAAGACCCCAGGGAGTGTCCCAAACTCAAACTGCCACCGGGCACAGGGCGCAAGAGCCTGTGAGACCTTGCCTCCTGGTCAGGTCTGGGTTTGGGCTCGTGGCAATGGCTTCCTGCACCCCAGGCAGGGGGCGGGAAAAAGCCAGTGGCTGACACCACCACCACCACCGCTTGGAAAGTCCTGGCTGCGCTGTGATCAGCTCGCCCACGCGGCAGCCACTGCGTCCCTTCACGCATCCTCCAGTAATGAAAAGTATTCAGTAGTAGCCTTCTGCAATTCCTTACTTGATAATCCTTCCTCCTCTGAACCTTCTTCCTCTTCCTGACTAGAGTTCCTGGGCCCATTTCAACTTATTCCCTAACTGTTCTTGGTTCTACAGGGGTGCCTCCTTCCCTTAGTAATTTACTTAACACCCCTTCCATATTTTCATCACAAAGACAATACAATACACCAAGAAAAAACAAGACACAAACATACTGTATCCATCCTCTCCATTTTCTCGAAAGGCCACTCTTCCTCTCACCCTATCTACTTAGGGATGAGCAGATTTGCTTCCGTCCTCTCTGGGGACGGGCAGCTTTTTCTCGTCACTTACCCTTGAGCATCCCGGGGCTCCCAGTATAGGCCACCATCTGCCACAGTCTGGCTGGGCAAAATAACCGGAGGAGAGTGACAAGGAACTTGTGAAGGTTGACACAGCTTATCTTAATTAACATAAGCTAAATACAGCAGTCAACCAATAAGGAATCCTCATCATCTTAATGATTAACTTAATTGACATAATCTAGACATAGCAGTCAGTCATTAAGGACTCTCTATCATCTTAATGGATCACTGGCATTGGCTCAGAAACCACTCCTCCTAGCATACTGCCAGAAGCCATCTTAACGTGGTTGTGGTCCTCATCAATCATAACCTTAGCCTTAGCCCTAAAACATAACCAAACTACAGCATTAACCCTAATCCTTAACTTAAATCAAATCCTAACCCTACATCTAGCCCTAAGCCTATCCCTAATTCACGTCCTATCCCTAACTTAAAACTAACCCTGAACTTGACTCTGAACCTAACACTAACCCTAGCTCAAAATATCACTCTGAACTTAAAACTAACCCTAAAACTAGACTTAGCCCTAACTGTAACCCTAAAATTAGCCCTAATCATAACACTAGTTCTTACATTAGCCATATCCCTAACACTGGCCCTAAGGAAACCCAAAACCTAGCCCCAATCTGAGCCCAAACCCTAGCTTTAAACCTATCTCTAACCCTAAATGCAACTCTAACCCTTACCCTAAACCTAACCTTAATTTTAATCCTTACACTAACCCTAAACCTAACCCTAAACCTAGCCCTAACCTTAACCAAAACCCTAGCCCTAAACCTAGTTCTAACCCTATCAATACCCTAACCCAAACCCTAACCCTAATGCTAATCCTCAGCCTAACCCTAACACATTTCCTAACCCTAAACTATACATTATCCTAAACATAAACCTAACCCTAAACCTAACCTAATACTAGACCTAGACGTAACAATAACCCTAAAACTAGCCCTAATTGTAACCCTAGTTCTTACAATAGCTGTAGACCTTAAGCTAACACAAAATGTAGCCCTAATCCAAGCGCTAATGCTAGCTTTAACTCTAACTCTAACCCTAACCCTAACCCTCACCCTAAGCCTAGCCCTAATCCTAGTACTAACCCTATCCCTAACCCTAAGCCAAACTCTAACCCTAAAGCTACCTAGGTTTAAACCTAATCCTTAGCCTAACCCAAACCCTAATTCTATTACTAGTCCTAACACTAGCCCTCAATCTATCTCTATCCCTATCCCAAACCCTAAATCTAACCCTATCCCTTTTTCTGACCCTAATACTAACCACAGGTCTAAACCTGATACTAACCCTAAAACAACCCCTAACATTGGTGGTACCTGTAACCCTATACCTATATCTAACCGGAATATTAGACCTAGATCTACACCTAATCCTTCACCTAGCAATAACTCTAGCCCTAGCCCAAAACACAAACCTAGACCTAGCCCTAAAAATAACCCTTAACCTAACCCAAACACTAACCCTACCCCTAGATCTAACCGTAGTCCTAATGCTGGACCTAATCATAAACCTAACCCTAACCAGAACACTGACTCTTACTCTAACACAAACCCTAGCTCTAAACTATTTCCTAACCAAAAACCTAACTCTAAATTAGACCTAGCCATATCACTAATGCTAAAACTAGCCATAACCATAGGCCAAACCCTACCTATAACTCTATCCATTACCCTAACCATAACCCAAACCCTAATGCTAACCCTAGCCCTAACCCTAACCCTGACTATAACCCTAAACCTCATCCTAGTGCAAATCCTAGCTCAATCCCTAACACTTAAAAATAACCTAACCCTAACATTAACCCTTGGCTTGAACCTAACCCTACCCTTAACCCTGGCCCTAATCCTAACCTTAACCCTAGCCATTACTCTAGTTCTAACCCTACTCATTACCCTAAGACTAACCCCAATGATAACCCTAGCCCAAACCCAAAATCTACCCTAACCCTAACCCTAGAAATAGCCATAAACCTAAACCTTGTCATAGACCTAACACTAGCTCAAACCCTAACCATTACCCTAAACCTAAACTTACACCTATCTGTAACACTAACCTTAAGCCAAAACCTAATATTAAACTTGACCCTAACCCAACATCAAACCCTATCCAATACCCTAAACCTAATGATAATCCTAGCCCTAATCCTAACACTCACCTTGACCCTAACCCTAAATGTAAACCAGGCCGAACCATAAATCTAACATTCGCCCTAGTGCTAACCCTAGCTCAAACCCTAAACCATACCCTAAACCTAAACCTAACCCTATCCGTTGGCCTAACCCTAACTCAAGCCCTACTACTAACCATAACCCTTGCCGTAACCCTAGTTCTAACCCTCTTCATTTTCCTAAACATAACTCTTACCCTAATGCTAAACCTACGCCTAAACCTAACCCTTTCAGAAACTCTAACCCTCTCAATTACCCTACACCATACCTGAACACTAAACCTAACCCTATTATATCATATCCCTAACCCTAATGCTAATTTGAGCCCTAATCCTAAACCCTAACCTAAACCAAATCCGAAACCTGATTCTAACCCTAATAATACCCCCAGCTCTAAGCCGGATCCTTACTATAAACCTAACCATTACCCTAGACCTAGCCCTAAATCTAACCCTCAATCTATCCCTAACACTAACCCTAGACCTGACACTATCCCTAGTCCTAATTCTTGCCATAACCCTAAAAAAAAAATCCTAGCCTTCATTCTAGCCCTAAACCTAGCCTTATTACTAACTCAAAACAATCCTAGCCCTAACCATAATTCTAACTTTTGACCTAGCCCTAACACTAGCTATAAACCCATCCCTTCCCCTAAACCTAACCCTATCCCTAAACCTAAACTGAAGCCTAAAATTAGGCCTAATCCTAGCACAAACCCTAGATATAATCCTAGCCCTAATTTAGCCTTAAACCTAACCTAACCCTAGCCCTAAGACTTATTCTAACTCTCGCCCTAGTACTATTATTTATTCTAACCCCAATCCTTACAATAACCCTAAAACTTGCCCTAACCTTAGCCCTAACCTAAGTCCTAGCCCTAATTCTACATATAACCCTAACTCTAAATGTAACCCTAAACTTAATCCTAAATCTCTCACTAACATAAGCTGTAACACTAACGCTAATCCTAAAACTAGCCCTAACCTAGCCCAAGCCTTAAAACAAAACAGAGCCATAGCCCTAACCCTAACATTTAACCTAAATCAAAACTTAAGCCTACATCTAGCCCTAAACCTAGCTCTAATTCGAGTCCTATCCCTCACCCTAAAACTAACCCTGACCCTTACTCTGACCCTACACTAACTTTAGCTCTAAACATCACCCCAAACCTAAACCGAACTCAAACACTAGACCTAGCCCTAACCCTAACCTTAAAATTAGCCCTAATCATAACCCTAGTTCTCATATTAGGTGTAGCCCTAACCCTAGCACTAACCTAACCCAAAACTTATCCTAATCAGAGCCCTAACACTAGGTTTAACACTAACAATAACCGTAACCCTAGCTCTAACACTTACCCTAAATCTAATACTAACCTTAGCCCTTGAAATAACCCAAAACATAACCCTAACCCTAGCCCTAATCCTAACAAAAAGCCTAGCCCTAAACCTAGGTCTAATCCTATTATTACATTATTCCTAACCCTAACCTAATGCTAACCCTAGGATAACTAAAACTAACTAAAACTAACCTGAACCCTAAACCTAACTATATCCATAAACTTAATTCTAACCCTAACCCTAATGCTAAGTTGAGCCCTAACTTTAATATTAACCTAATCCAACCTGGAACCCTGTACCTTGCCCTAATAATGCCACTAGCTCTAAATCTTACCCTAAACCTTAACCTAACACTTATACTATACCTAGCCATAATCCTAACCCTAAAACTATCTCAAACCATAATCCTAGACCTGACATTAGCCCTAGCACTAATGAAACCCTAACCCTAACACAAACCCTAGCCCTAATCCTACCTGTAAACTTAGCTTTAGTCCTAACCCTAATTTTAACCCTTGCTCTAGTTCTACACCTAGAGATAACATCATGCCTAACCATAACCATAATGCTAAACCTAGTCCTAAACCTAGGCTGAGCCATGATGCTAACCCTAGCTCTAATCCTAGCCCAAATAAAGCCCTAACCCTAACCCTACCAAACCCTAACCCTAAGACTAATTCTAACTCTTGCCCTAGCCCTAGCCCTATCCCTAGTTCTAACTCTATGCCTTAGGATAACCCGAACCCTAGCCCAAACCCTGGCCAGAACCTAGATTTAACGCTAAATCTAAATCTAACCCTAACCATAAGCCTAAACCATACCATAATTCTAGCTCTAAACCTAACGCTAATCTGAAAACTAGCCCTAACCCTAGCCCTAGCCCTCAAACAAAACCGATCCATAGCACTGACCCTAACACTTAAGCAAAACTATAGCCTAACCTTACACCTAGCCCTAACACTAGCCCTAATTCAATAACTAACCATAACCTTAGAATTAATACTAACCCTGACTCTGACCCTAACACTGACCCTAGCTCTACACATTACCCTATCCCTAAACCTAATCCTAACACTAGACCTCACCCTAAGCCTAACCCTAAATCTAGCCCTAATTGTAATGCCAGTTCTTACATTAGTCATAGCCCTAAACCTAACACAAAACCTAGCTCTAATCCAAGGCCTAATCCTAGCTTTAACCCTAACCCTAAGCCTGGCCCTAACCCTAATCCTATCTCTAGTCCTAACGCTAGCTCTAACCCTATACCTTACCCTCAGCCGAACCCTCACCCTAAATCCTAACCCTAATCTGAAGCCTACCCCAGAACCTAACTTTATTAATTGTCCTATCTGTAGCCCTCATTCTAGTTCTAAACCTAAACCAAACCCTAACCCTAACCCTGACCCTTATTCTGACTCTAGCACTAAAGCTAAGTTTAAACCTAACCCTAACCCTTATTGGAAACCTAACACTAGCCCTACCAGTAACACTATACCTAAACTAAACACTAACACTAGCCCTAGATGTAAACCTAATTCTAAATATAGCCATAACCCTACCCCTAGCCCTAACAGTAACCCTTAACCTAAACCAAACACTAACCCTACCCCTATACTTAACCCTAATCCACTGTCTAGACCTAACCCTAATCCTAACCTGAACCCTGATACTTACCCTAACAAAAACCCTAGCTTTAAACAATATCCTAATGCAAAAACTAACCCTAACACTAGATGAAACCTAAATCTAGCCATAATCATAACTCTAGCTATTAAATTACTAATACACCTAACACTAGCCCTAAACCTCACACAAAACCTAACCCTAAATCTAACCCTAAGCAAAACTGTAACCCTAAACCTAGCCCTAAACCTAACCCTAACCCTCATCCTAGCTCTAACCATAGCTCAAACCCTTAAGCTTACTGTAAACATAACCCTAGCCCAAACCCAAAATCTCACCCTAATCCTAGCCCTAATCCTAACCGTAACCATAGCACAAACCCTAGCTCTAACTCTATCCATTACCTTAACCATAACCCTAAACCTAATGCTAACCCTAACCCTAACCCTAACCCTACCCTAGTCCTGACTGTAACCCTAACCCTCACTCCAGCCCTAACCCTAGCTCAATAGCTAACCCTCAAACTTAAGCTAACCCTAACTCTAACAGAAGTCCTAACAGTAACTCTAACCCTAGCCCTAATCCTAACCTGAACCCTAGCCATAACCCTAGCTCGATCCCTACCCATTACCCTAACCCTAAACTTAACCCTAATGATAACACTAGACCTAAAGCTAAACATAACCTAAACCTAAACATAAACCTAATCCTAGAACTAACAGTGAACCTAATTCTAATCCTAACCCTAAGCTAGCTCATACCATAACCCTAACCCTAAGCATAACCCTAATGCTAACCTAAACTTATCCCTAACTCGAACCTGACATCTAAACTTATTACCCTAACCCTAATGATAACCCTAGCCCTAACCCTAACACTAACCATGACCATAACCCTATCACTAACCTTACCCTATTACTAACCCTAGCTCAAACTCTAAACCATTCCCGAAACCTAATCCTAACTCTAACCCTCGCCCTAACTCTGACACTAACCCTAACTCTAGCCCTAATGCTAACCATATCCCTAGCCCTAACCCTAGGTCTAACCCTATAAATTACACTAATGATACAATAACGCTAATGCTTACCCTAGGTCTAACCCCAAACCTATCACAAACCAGAACCATATCCATTGCTCTAAACCTAACCTGAACCCTAATCCTAACACTGTTCATTACCTTAACCCTATCTCTAACCTTAGTGCCAATTTGAGCCCTAAACCTAAACCTTATCCTAATCCAAACCTGAAGCCTGACCATGACCCTAATAATACGCCTAGCTCTAAACCAGACCCTTTACCTAAACATAACACTTAAATTTGACCTAGCCATAAAACTAACCCTAAGTCTATCCCTAACTGTAAACCTAGACCTGAAATTATCCCTAACCCTAATTCTTGCCCTAAACCTAACACAAAACCTAGCCCTAATCCTAGTGTTAAACCCAGCCTTAATTCTAAACCAAACCATAACCCTAGCCCTAACCCTAAAGCTAATCGTAAAACTAGACCTGACTCTAACCATAGCACTAAAACAAAACTGAGCAACAGGCCTATCACTAAATCTTAACTTAAACCAAACACTAGCACTACACCTAGAACTAACCCTAGCCATAATTCAAGTCCTAATCCATCCTTAAACATAACCCTGACCCTGACTCATATCCTAACACTCACCCTATCTCTAAACAGCACACTAAACTTAAACCAAACCCTAACAGTAACCCTAGCTCTAATTTGAGTCCTAACCCTAACTGTAAAACTAACCCTTATGTGACTCATATTCTAACACTATCTCTAGCTATAAATATCAATCTAACTTTAATCCTAACCCTAAAACTGACCTACCCCTAACCCTAACCCTAAAACTAACCCTAATTGTAACCCTAGTTCTTATGTTTGTCATTGCCCTAACCTGAGCCTTAAACCTAGCTTTAATCCTAACCCTAACCCAAAACCTAGCCCTAAACCTATGTCTAACCCTATCCCTTACCTTAAGCAAAACCCTAAACCTAACAGTAATCCTAGACCTATCCCTAATTCTTAGGCTAAAGAAATATTAACCCTATTAATAGTCTTAACCCTAGATCTCATTCTAGCTCTAATCCTATCCAAATTCTAAACCTAACCCTGACCCTTATTCTGACCATAAAACAAACCCGAGGTCTAAACCTGACCCTAACCCTAAACCAAACCCTAACACTAGCCCTACTGGCAAACCTATACCTAAACCTAACCCTAACATTATCCCTAGATCTAAACCTAATTCAAAATCTAGCCTTAACTCTAGCTCTAGACCTAAAGGAAAACCTAGCCATAGCCCTAACAATAACCCTTAACCTAACCCAAACACTAACCCTACCCCTAGACAAAAACCTAGTCCTAAATCTGGCTTTAACCCTAACTTTAACTCTAACCCAATCACTGATCCTCTCTTTAACACTAAATGTAACTCTAATCCTGACACTAATCAAAACCTAATCCTAATTCTAGACACATCCATAACTCAAACACTTAAACAAGCCCTAATCATAATCCTGGCTCTTACATTACCCATAGCTCTTACCCTAGGCCTAACCTAAACCTAACACTAAACATAGAGCTAATCCAAGGCCTAAACCTAGCCCTAAATGTAACACTAACCCTAACCCTAGCCCTAACCTAACCTTAGCCCTTACCTTAGTCCTAAACCTAGCTCAAAGCCTACCCATTACCCTAATCCTAAACTTATTGATAATCCTAGCCGAAACCCTAACTCTAAACCTAACCCTAACCAGACAATTGATCCTAAACATAACCCTAAATTTAACATTCGGTATACTCCTAACTCTAGCTCAAACCTAAACCTAACCATAAATCTAAGCATACTATAGCCCTAATCCTAACCCTAAACCAAAATCTAACCCGAACCCTAACCCTATATCTAACCCTATCCATTACCCTAACCCTAAACCTAACCTTAATGATAATGCTAGACTTAACCCTAACCCTAACACTAACATTACCATAATCCTATCCTTAGACCTTACCTTAAAACTAACCCTCTCCCTAGCACTAACCATAGCTCAAAACCTAACCCTTACACTAACCATAAGCTTAAACCTAACCCTAGTTCTAAACCTAACCCTAATCATAACTCAAGACCTATTCCTAACCATAAACTTAATTCTAACCTAAACTCTAATCCAATCCATTACCATAACCATAACCCTTACCCTAATGCTAACCCTAAGCCTAACCCTAAGCCTATTGCTAACACTAACCCTATTAATTACCCTAAACCTAACCTGAACTCTAAAGAAAAAATCTATCATTACCCTAACTCTAAACCTAATGCTAATTCAAGCCCTAAACCTAAATCCTAACCCAAAACAAACCCTAACCTTGACCGTAACCCTAATAATTCCCCTAGCTCTAAATATGACCCTTACCCTAAGCCTAACCCTTACACTAGATGTAGCCATAAACCTAACCCTAAAACTATATTTAACCATAACCCTACACCTGATATTAGCTCTAGCCCTAATACTAGCTCTAAACCTAAAACAAAAACTAGCCCTCATCCTAGCCTTAAACCTAGCCTTAATCATAACCCTAACCCTAAGCTTGGCCCTAACCCTACTCTAACCCTCACCCTACCTCTAAACCTAGCTATAATGGAATCTCTTATCATAACAGAAACCTAACCCTAACCCTATCACTAGGCCTAAACTGAACACTAACCCTACTCCTAATACTAGCCTTAATTTAACCTATCCCAAACCCTAACCCTAATCCTAGCCTAAGACAAACTCTAACTCTCACACTAGCCATATTCCTAGTTCTAACCCTATCCCTTGCTGTAACTATAACACTAGCCCTAAACCTTGCCCTAACCCTTGCCCTATCCTTTCTCTTAGCCTAACTCTAGATCTAAGCCTAACTCTAAATGTAACCCTAATCTAGCAAAACACTAATCCTAGCGCTAATCCTAGCACAAATTTAGTCCTAAACCTAAGCCTAACTTTAACCCTAACCCTAACTCTCACCCTAGCACTAATTCTAGTTCTATATCTAACCCTTACCATACCACAAGCCCTAGCCCTAAACCTAGCCCGAATCTCATTCCTACTTTTGCCCTAGCCCTAAACCTAGACCTAACCCTAAATAGAACCCTAACCCTAAGCCTAAACCTCATCTTAACACTAGCCCTAACCCTAATGCTAATTGGAAAACTAGCCCTAACCCTAGCCCTAGCACTCAAACAAAACTGAGTCATACACTTTAACCCTAATCCTTAATGTGAACTAAAACCTAAGCTTATACCTAGCCCTAACCATAGTCCTAATTTGAGTCCTAACCCTAACTCTAGAAGTTACCCTTACCATAACACTAACCCTAGCCATAATCTTAGCCCTAACCCTATCCATAATGCTAACCCTATCCATTATCCTAACCCTAAACATAATCCTAATGCTAATTTGAGCCCTAACCCTAAACCTTAACCTATCCCTAACACTAAAAATAACCCTAGCCCTAAGACTAACTATAACTCTTGCCTTAGACCTATAGGGTGGTTCTAAACTTTTCCCTTACCATCACCTGAAACCTAGACCTAATCTTAGCCCTAACCCTACCACTAGCCCTAAAATAAAACCTAGTCATAGCCCTAATCCTAACCCTTAACATAAAACAAACCCTTACCTTACATCTAGCCCTAACCCTATCCCTAAACCTATTCCTAATTCTAGTCCTAAACCTAACCTAAAATCTAAACCTGACCCTGACTCTGAACCTAACACTAAACTAGCTCTAAAATCATTGTAAATATAAATCTATCCCTAACAATAGACCTAGCCTTATAACTAACACTATAACTAGCCTTATAACTAGCACTAATCATAACCTTACTTTTTACATTAGACATAGTCTTAATTCTAGCCCTAACCTAACCCAAAACCTAGCCTTAATCAGAGTCCTTGTCCTAGCTTTAACCCTTTTCTTAAACCTAACACTAACCTGAACAAAAGCCCTAATCCTATACATAACCCCAGCCCTAACCTTAGGTTTAACTCTATCCATTACCCTAATGATAGCCCTAACCTTTTTGCTAACCATAGGCCTAACCCTAACCCTATCCATTACACTAAACCACAAGTAAACCCTAAATTTAACCTTGTCATTACCATAACCTTAAATGCTATTTTGAGCCCTAAACGTAAACCCTAACCTAACCCAAACCCTAATCTTGATTCTGACCCTAATAATAACCCTATATCTAAAACTGACCCTTACCCTAAACCTAACCCTTACCCTAACCCTAACCCTGACCCTAACCCTAATACTAAGCCTGGACAAGTCCTCAATCTTGTTATAACAGGTTCCTTTAAACTAAACATAACCCTAACTCTAACCCTAAACCTAAGCCTAAACCTAACACTAACCATAGCCCTAATTTAGCCCTATCCCTAACCATAACCCTAAACCTATCCACAAGATGAACTCTAACTCTCAAACTAGTCCTATCACTAGTTCTAACCCTATTCCTTACCATAACCCTAACCCTAGCCCTAACCATTGTCCTAACCCTTGCCCTATCCTTAGCCCTAGCACTAACCTTAGATCAACACGTATCTCTATGTATAACCCTAACCTGAAGCCTAAGCCTAACCCAAACACTAGCCCTAAGCCTAACACTAATTCTAAAACTAGCCCTAACCCTAGTCCTAGCCTAAAACAAAACTGAGCCATAGCTCTAACACTAATACTTAATAAATTAAACCATAACCATACACCTACCCCTAACCCTAGACCTAATTTGAGTTTTAAGCTGAACCCTAAAACTAACTCTGACCCTGACTCTGACACTATCATGAATCCTAGCTCTAAACATCACCCTGACCTTAAACCTAACCCTAAAACTCAACCTAGTTCTAACCTTAACCCTAAAATTAGCCCTAAATGTAACTCTAGTACTTAGATTAGCCATAACCCTAATACTAGCACTAACTTAACCCGAAACCTAGCCATAATCTGAGCCCTATCCCAAGCTTTAAACCTAAACCAAGCCCTAACCATAATCTTAGCCCTAACCCTAGTCTAACCCTATCCATTACCATAAACATAACCCTAACCCCAATGCTAATCCTAGGCTTAAACCTAATGCTATCTCTAATCCTATTTCTATCCATACCCTAAACCTAAACTGGACCCTAATACTAAGTCTATAATTACTCTAACCCTAATGCTAATTCGATCCCTAACTTTAGACCTTAACCTATCCCAAACCTTAACACAGACCTTGTCCATATAAATACTCGTAGCCCTAAACTTGACCCTACCCCTAAATCTAACCCTTACACTAGACGTATCTATAATGTTAAACATAAAATTATCTTTAAACATAATTCTAGACCTGAAATTAGCTGTATCCCAAATCCTAGCCCTAACCCTAAAACAAACATGAGCCCTCATCCTAGCACTAAACCTACCCTTAATCATAACCTTAACCATAACCAAAGCCCTTACCCTAATTCTAAATATTACCCTACTTCTAAACCTAGCTATAACATCATCCCTTACCCTAAACTTAATACTAACTCAAACCCTACTCTATATATAATCTGAACACTAACCATAGACCTAATCCTAGCCCTAATTTATCCATTTCCCTAACCCAAACACTACGACTAACTCTAACTCACACTAGCCCTATCCCTAGTTCTAACTCTATTATATACCATAATCTAACCCTAGCCCTAACCCTTGCCCGATCCTCACTCCTAACCTTAAACCTAGATCTAATGCTAAATCTAAATCTAACCCTAATCCTAAGTTTAAGCCTAACACTAACACTAGCCCTAACCCTAACGCTAATCATAAAATTAGCACTAACCCAAACCCTAGCAGTAAAACAAAACCCAGCAATAGTCCTAACCCTAAACGTTAACTAATTAATCCCTAATACTACATCTAGAACTAGCCCTAGCCCTAATTTGACTCCTAAACCCAACCCAACCTTAAAAGTAACCCTGACACTGACTCATATCCGAACACTCACCCTAACTCTAAATACCATCCTAACCTTAAACTGAAACCTACCAGTAATCCTATCCCTAATTCGAGTCCTAACCCTAACCTGACCCTCATTCATATCCTAACACTAACCCTAGCTCTAAATATCTCTCTAACCTTAAACCTAATCATAACACTAGACCTACCCTTAGCCCTAACCCTAAAACTAACCCTAATGGTAACCCTAGTTCTTACATTAACCATTGCCCTAACCCTAGCCCTAACCCTACAACAAAAACTTGCCCTAATTCAAGCTCTAAACCTAGATTTAACCCTAACCCTAACCCTAACCCTAGCTCTATACCTATCCTTTACCCTAAGCAAAACTCTAACCGTAATGGTAATCCTAGAAATATTGCTAATTATTAAGCTAACCAAATGTGAACCCTTTTAATAATCCTGACTCTAGCCCTCATTTTACCTCTAATTTTATCCCAAACACTAACGCTAACCATAACCCTCATTCTGACACAAACAATAACCCTAGGTATAAACCTGAACCTAAGCATAGAGCAAATCCTAACACTGGCTCTACCGGTAAATTTATAATTAAACCTAATCCTAACCCTAGCCCTAAGACAAACTCTAATTCTCACACTAGCCCTATCCCTAGTTCTAACCCTATTGCTTACCATAACCCAAAACCTAGACCAAAACCTATAACTAATGCTTTCCCTATCCTTAGTACTTGACCTAACCCTAGATCTAACCCTAACTCTAAATCTAACCCTATCCCTAAGCCTAAGCCTAACACTAACACTAGCCCAAACTCTAATGTTAATCGTAAAACTAGCCCTAACCCTAACCCTAACCCTAGCAGTAAAACAAAACTGAGCAATGGCCCTAACCCTAAACCTTAACTTAAACCACCCTAAAATTTCATCTACACCTAACCCTAGCCCTAAATTCGACTCCTAACCCTAACCTTAAATATAACCCTGAAACAGACTCGTATCCTAATGATCACCCTAGCTCTAGACCCCATCCTAACCTTAAACAAAAACCTAACAGTAACCCTATCACTAATTCGAGTCCTAACCCTAACCCTGACCCTGACTCATATCCTAACACTATCCCTAGCTCTAAATATCACCCTAACCTTAAACCTAACCCTAACACTAGACCTACTCCTAACTCTAACCCTAAAACAAACACTAATTGTAACCCGAATTCTAACATTAGCAATTGCCATAATCCTAGCCCTATCCCTAACACAAAAACAAGCCCTAATCCAAGCTCGAAGCCTAGCTTTAACCCTAACCCTAACTCTAACCCTAATCCTAGCTCTAACCTTATCCCTTACCCTAAGCAAGTCCCTAACACTAATGGTAACCCTAGACCTATCCCTAATCCTGAGGCTAAACAAAATCCTAACCCCATTAATAGTTCTGACCGTACCCCTCATTCTAGCTCTAATCCTATCCCCAACTCTAATGCTAACCCTGACCCTTATTCTGACCCCAACACTAAACTTAGTTCTAAATCTGACTCTAACCCTAGACCAACTCTAACACTGGCACTACTGATAAACTTATTTTTAAACCTAAATCTACCATTAGGCTTAGACCTAAATCTAATCCTAAATCTAGCCTTAACTCTAGCCCTATACCTAAACCAAAACCTAGTCCTAGCCCTAACAATAACCCTTACCCTAACCCAAACACTACCCTACACTAGACCTAAACCTAGTCCTAATTCTGGTAATAACTCTAACTCTAACTCTAACATGATCACTGACCAGCATTTAACAGAAAACCTATCTCTAAACCTGACCTAACCGAAAATATAATCCTAACCCTAGACCTAGCCATAACCCTAACCCTAAATCTAGCCCTACTCATAACCCTAGTTGTTACATTATCCACAGCCCTAAACCTAGGCCTAAACCTAACACAAAACCTAGCGCTAATCCTAGGCCTTAACCTAGCCCTAAGCATAACCCTAACCCTAACCCTAGCCCTAATCCTAACTTAACCCTAACCTTAGTCCCAAACCTAGCTCAAAGCCTAACCCTTACCATAAACAGAAACCTAGAACTATTCATAAATCGAACCTTAAACCTAGCCCTAATCCTAACCTTAACTCTAGCCCTAACTCTAAACCTACCCAATACCCTAAACCTAACCCTAAACCTAATGGTAACCCTAGCCTTACCCCTAACCATTACCCTAACCCTAACCAGAAAACTAAACTAAGACCTAACTCTAAACATAACACTCGCTATAAACCTAACCCTAGCACAAAACCTAACCCTTACAATAAACCTAAACATAAACATAGCCCTAACCTTAACCCTAAACTTAAATCTAACCCTAACCCTAACCTTAAACCTAAATCTAACCGTATCCACTACACTAAACCTAACCCTAACCCTAATGATTATCCTAGACCTAACCATAACTCTAACCCTAAAACTACTGTAATTCTATTCCTAGACCTAACCTTTAACCTAACCCTTGCTCTAGCCCTACACATAGCTAATAACTTCACCCTTATGCTAAACATAATCCTAAATGTAACCCTAGTTCTAACCCTCACCCTAACCTAAACTCAAGACCTAATCCTTACCATAACCCTAGCCCTAAACTAAACTCTAAAACCATCCATTTCCCTAAACGTAAACCTTACCCTAATGCTAACACTAGGCCTAACCCTAACCTATCACTAACCACAACCCTATCAATTATTCTAAACCTAACCTGAAACCTAAACCTAACCCTATTATTACAATAACCCTAACCCTAATGCTAATTTGTGCACTAACCCTAAACTCAAAACTAAACCAAACCCTAACACTGAACATGACCCTAATAATTACCCTTGCTCTAAGCCTGACCCTTACCCTAAAACTAACCCTTACAGTAGACCAAGCCAAAAACCTAAGCTTGAAAATAATTCTAGACGTGACATTAGCCTTAGCCATAATTCTAGCCCTAACCCTAAAACAAACCCTAGCCCTTATCTTAGCCCTAAACATAGCCTTAATCATAACCCTAACCCTAATAATGGGCCTAACCCTAACACTAACCCTAGCCCTAATCTTAGTCCTAATTTAGCTGTATACCTAACCCTAATGCTAACCTAGCCCTAAGACTAAGTCTAACTCTCATGCTTGCCCTAAAACTAGTTTTCACCCTATCCCTTACCGGAACACTAATCCTAGCTCTAACCCTAGGCCTAGCCCTAGTCCTTTTCTTAGCCATAGCCCTAACCCTAGATCTAACCTTAAATCTAAATCTAACCCTAACCATAAGCCTAAACCTAAACCTAACACTAGCCCTAACCGTAACCCCAATGCTAATCCTAAAACTAGTTCTAACTCTAGCCCTAGTCCTAATACAAAACCAAGCCATAGCCCTAACCCTGACCCTTTACCTACACCAAACCTTAACCCTACACCTGGACCCAACCTTAGCCCTAATTTGAGTTTTAAGCCAAAAATTAAAAGTAACCCTGAACCTGACCTAACCCTAAAGTTAGCTCTAAACATCACTCTAACCCTAACCCTAAATCTAACACTAGAGTTATCCCTAACCTAAACATAAAACTAGTCTTATTTGTAACCCTAATACTTATATTGGAAGTAACTCTAACTCTAGCCTTAACCCTAAACCTAGAACAAATCTCTCCCCTAACACTAGCTTTAAACCTAACCCTAACCTTAACCCTAACACTATCACTAATTGTAACCATAACCCTAGCCATAACCTTATCTCTAACCAAACCATTACCCTAACCATAACCCTAACCCTAATGCTAAACCTAGGCTTTAATCTAAACCTATCCCTACTCATAACCCTATCTATTACCCTAAACCTAACCCTATCATTACCCTAATTTTAATCCTAATTCTAATTTGAGCCCTAACTTAAAACCTTAACCTATCCCAAACACTAATAATGACCCTGACCCTAATAATACCCTTAGCTCTAAACCTGACTCTAACCTAAAACCTACCATTATACTACATGTAGCCATACACCTAAACCTAAAATGATCTTTAACCATAATGCTGGACTTAAAATTAGCCCTAGCCTTAACCCAAACCATAACCCAAGTTTTACCCCTAATTCTAATGCTTCCTCTAGCCCTAAACCTAGCTATAACCCCATCCCTTACCCTAAAGCTAACTATAACCCTAAACCTAACCCTAACCCATCACCCTAACCCTAGGCCTAACAATAACACTAAGCCTAGCACTAATCCTAGCTCTAAATATTACCCTAACCTTAAATTAAGCCTAGCATTAGACCTAGCTTTAACCCTAACCATAAAACTAGCCCTAATCATAACCCTAGTTCATACATTAGTCATTGTCCTAACCCTACCCCTAACCCTAATATAAATCCTACTCATAATCTAAGCCCTAGCCCTAGATTTAACACAACTCATAACCCTCTCATTAGCCTTAACCCTAAGCCTAGCCCTAACCCTAGCTCTAACCATTTCCCTTCCCAAAGTCAATCCCTAACACAAATGCTAACTCTAGTACTAACCTTAATCCTTAGCCCAACTTATACTCTAACCATATTACTAGTCCTAACCCTAGCCCTCATTCTAGCTCTAACCCTAACCCTGACCCTTATTCTGACAATAACACTAACCCTGGGTCTAAACCTGACCCTATCACTAAACCAAACCCTAACACTAGCCCTACTGGTAACCCTATATCTATACTTAACCCTAACACTAGACCTAGACCTAGACGTAAAGCTAATCCTAAAAATAGCTATAACTCTAGCCCTAGACCTAAACAAAAACCTAGCCATAGCCCTCACAATAACCCTTAACCTAACCCAAACACTAACCCTATGCCTAGACCTAAACCTAGTCCTAATTCTGGCTATAACCCTAACCCTAACCCTATCCCAAACACTGACTCTTATTTTAACACAAAACCTAGCTCAAAATCTGACCCTAACCCAAAACCTAGACCTAAAACTAGACCTAGCCACAATCCTAACCCTAAAACTAGCCCTAAACATAACCCTAGCTCTTACATTACCAATAGTTCTAACCCTAGCCCTAACATAAAACCTAGCACTAATCCTAGGCCTAAACTTAGTCCTAAGCATAACCCTAACCCTAATCATAACCCTAACCCTAACCCATGCCTTAGACCTAACCATAGCTCAAGGAAAACCCTTTCACTAAACAACACTAGCCCCATCCTTAAACCTAATCCTATTCTAGCTCTAATCCTAAATTTAATCCTAGCCCAAACTTTAGTTCTAACCCTATTCATTACCCTTACACTAACCCTAATTATAACCCTATCCCTAACACTAAACCTAACCTTAAACATAAATATAACCCAAGAACTATCCCAAAACCTAACCCTTGCAATAGCCCTAACCTTAGCTGAAACATTAAGCCTTACACTAAACCTAATCCTAACACTAGCCCTAACCCATACCCTAATCCTAACTGTAACCCTCCCTCTAATATTATCCATTACCCTAAACTTAACCCTAACCTTAATTAAAACCCTAGCCATAATCCTAACCCTAAACCAAACCATAACCTTAAACATAACCCTAGACCTAAACTAAAACCTAACCCTCGCCCTAGGTCTAAACCTAGCTCAAACACTAACCTTTACTCTAACCTAACCATAACCCTAGCCCTAACCCTAACACTTATCCTAACCCTAATACTTACCTTAAACCAAACCCTAGCCCTATCCCTAAACCTAACCCTAATCCTAGACTTAATCCAAACCATAACCTAGCCCTAACCCAAGCTCTAAACCTATCCATTACACTAAACATAACCCTAACCATAATGCTAACCCTAACCCTATCAATAAACCTAACCCATTCATTACCCTAAACTTTAACTGAAATCTAAACCTAACCATATCCATTACCCTAACCCTAAACCTAAACCTACCCCTAAATCAAGAATTAACTGTAAACTTTAACCTAAACCAAATGCTAACCCTGACTCTAACCCTAATAAAACCCCTAGCTCTAAAGCTGACCCTTACACTAAACATAACTCTTACACTAGAACTAGGCATAACCTCCTCCTAAAACCATCCCTACCCATAACCATAGACCTGCCATTAGTCCTAGTCCTAGTCCTAGCCCTAAACATAACAGAAACCTTAGGGATCATTCTAGCCCTAAACCTACATTAATCCTACTCTGAACATTAACCCTAACCCTAATCCTAATTCTAACCCTCATCCTAACCTAAAGCTAACTATAACACTACCCATTCCCCTAAACTTAACCTTGACCCCAAGGCTAACCCTAAACCTAGCCTTATCCCTAGGCCTAAACCTAACACTAACCCTAGCCCTAATCCTAGCCCTAATTTAGCTGTAACCTAATCCTAACCTAAGCCTTGTACTAAGTCTAAAACTAATTCTCTTCCTAGCCGTATCCCGATTTCTAACCATATCCCTTCCGGAACCCTAACCTAGAACTAACTAACCCTAGTACTAGATCTAACCCTAAATCTAAATCTAACCCTAACCCAAATTCTAAACCTCATCCTAACACCACCTCTAATTCTAACACTAATTTAAAATCAAGCCCTAACACTAGCCCTAGCCCTAAAACAAAACCGAGCCATAGGGCTTGAATTAGGGCTAGATTTTGTGTTAAATTAGTGCTAGGGTTAGAGTTATGTCTAATGTAAGTACCAAGGTTATGTTTAGGGCTAAATTTATGGTTAGGGTTAGGGCTATATCTATTGGTAGTTTTAGGTTTAGGGTTAGGGTTATGTTTAGAGCTAGGGTTAGTGTTATGGTCAGAGTCAGGGTCAGTGTTAGTTTTATGGTTAGGATCAAAACTCAAATTAGGGTTAGGGTTTTGGTTTTAGGTTAAGGGTTAGGGTTATGGCTATGGTTCAGTTTTGTTTTAGGGCTAGGGCTAGGGTAAGGGCTAGTTTTAGGATTAGAATTAGGGTTAGGGCTATTGTTAGGTTTAGATTTAGCCTTAGGGTTAAAGTTAGATTTAGAGTTAGGGTTAGGGTTAGGGTTAAGCTTAGGGTTATTTTTAGATTTAGAGTTAAAGTTAAATCTAGGTTAGGGCTAGGGCTAAGAATAGGGCTAGGGTTAGGGCTAGCATTAATGTTCTGGAAAGGGATTGGTTTAGAACAACGGAAGGGGCTAGGGTGAGAGTTAGAGTTAGTCTTACGGCTAGGGTAAGGGTTAGGGTTAGGCATAGGGCTAAATTAGGGCTAGGTTAGTGTTAGGGTTAGGGCTAGTGTTAGTATTAGGGTTAGGAGTAACGGTATGTTTAGTGCTACTATAAGGCCTGTGATTTGTGTTAAGTTTAGGGCTAGGATTAGGGCTAGGGCTAAAGTCAGGTCTAGGCTTACAGTTGGGGATAGTCTTAGAATTATGTTTATGGCTAGGTCTAGTGTAAGTGTTAAGTTTAAGGTAAGGCTCAGCTTTAGAGCTAGGGGATTTATTAGTGTCAGGGTCAGATTTAGAGTTTGGTTAAAGTTAGGGTTTAGGGTTAGGGCTCGAGTTAACATTTGGGTGTGGGTTAGGGTAATGATAGGATTTTGTTTAGGGTTCAGGTTAGGTTTAGCTTATTGTTAGGGTTAGGGTTAGGGTTAGTATAATGGATAGTTTAGGGCTAAGTTTAGGGCTAGGTTTATGGTTAGGAATAGGCCTTGAGTTACGGTTAGGGTTAGGGTTAGAACTAGGGCTAGCTTCAGGATTATGTTTAGCATAAGGGTTAGGTTTTCAGCTATGGTAATGCCTAGGGTGAGGGTTAGGTTTAGGGTTAAGTCTAGGGATAAGATTACACTATGATTAGGTTTAGGGTTAGGATTAGGGCGAGGTCGTCATTAGGGGTAGTGTAAGGTTAGGGTAATGGATAGGTTTAGATGTAGATTTAGAGTTATAGTTAGGGTTAGATAGAGGTTTAGGCTTAGGGTTAGAGGTATGACTATGTTTAGGTTTATGATTAAGCTTAGGGTTTGAGCTAGGGTTAAGACTGTGGTGAGTGTGAGTTTGAGGGTTAGGTCTAGGGTTATTTTTCCAGTTAGTTATAGTGTTAAGGTTAGGCCTAGGATTATCAATAGGGTTAGAGTTAGATTTGGGGTAAAGGGTAGGTTTAAGGCTAGGGTTAAGGTTAGGACTAGGACAAGGGTTACAGTTATTTTTAGGAATAGATATAGGTTTATGTTTAGGGTAAGTGTTATTCTTTGAGCTAGAATTAGGACTAAGGTGAGGGTTAGGTTAGGGTTAGGGCGAGGGTTAGGGTTAGGGTTATGCTTAAGGCTAGGTTTTGGCCTGGGATGAGCTCTAGGTTTTGTGTTAGGTTTAGGCCTAGGGTTTAGAGCTATGGGTAATGTTAGAGCTAGGGTTATATTTAGGGCTAGTTTTAGGGTTAGGGTTATGGCTAGGTACAGTGTAGGTTTAGATTTTCGGGTATGGTCAAATTTAGAGACAGGTTTACAATAAAGGCAGGGCCAGTGTTTGGGTTAGAGTTAGAGTTAGGGTTACAGCCAGAATTAGGACTAGGTTTAGGTCTAGGGGTAGGGTTAGTGTTTGGGTTTTGTTCAGGGTTATTGTTAGGGCTAAGGCTAAGTTTTTGTTTAGGTCTAAGGCTAGAATTAAGTCTAGATTTAGGATTAGGTTTAGGTCTTGGGCTAGTGTTAGGGTTTGGTCTAGAGTTAGGGTCAGGTTTAGACTGAGGTTTAGTGTTAGGATCAGAATAAGGATCAGGGTTAGAATTAGCATTTGGGATAGGATTAGAGCTAGAGTGATGGCTTGGTTTAGGACTATTAATAGGGTTAAAGTTTTGATTAGCCTAAAGAATAAGGATACGTGTAGGGTTACCATTAGTCTTAGTGTTTGGCTTAGGGTATGTGGCCTTAGAGCTAGGGTTAGGGCTAAGATAAGGATTAGGGTTAGGGTGAAATCTAAGTTTTGGGCTCAGATTAGGGCTAGTTTTTGTGTTAGGGTTAAGTAAATGGCTATTGTAAAATCTAGGGTTACAATTAGGTTTAGTTTTATGGTTAGGGTTCGGGTAGGTGTAGTGTAAGTGTTAGGTTTAAGATTAGGGTAATATGTAGAGCTAGGGTTATTATTAGGATCTGAGTAAGAATCAGAGTTTGTTTTAGGTTTAGGGTTAGGCCTCAAATAATTGCTAGGATTACTGTTAGGGTTCAGTTTAAGATGAGAGTGGTGGTTTGAGCTAGGCTGACTGTTAAGATATGACTAGGGTCAGGGTTATTTAGGTTAGGGTTATGACCTTAATTAGGGCTTGGGGTACTGTTAGTGTTTCTTTTAAGTTTAGCCTGGTGTTTGGAGCTAGGGTGACTGTTAGGATAGGAGTCAGGGTCAGGGTAAGTTTTAAGGTTAGGGTTAGGACTCCAATTAGGCCTAAGTGTAGGCCTAGGACTCCAATTAGGTCTAGGTGTAGTGTTAGGGTTTGGTTTAAGGTAAGGTTTAGGGTTAGGGTATTGCTCAATTTGGTTTTAGTCCTATATTTAGGGTTAGAACTAGTTATATGATTAGCATAAGGGCTAGGACTAGTGTTAGTGTTAGGTTATGCTTAGGGTTAGGGTTAGATTTGGAGTTAGCTTTAGATCTAGGGTTTGGGATAGGTTTAAGAATAGGGCAAGGGTTAGGGCTAGGGTTAGGGTTATGGTAACGGATAGGTTTAGAAATTGGGATAGGTCTAGGACGAGAGTTAGAGTTAGTCTTAGAGCTAGGGTTATGGTTAGTTTTAGGGATAGGGCTAAATTAGGGCTAGGATTAGGGCTTGGTTTAATGTTCAGCTTAGGCCAATCATCAGGACTAGGGTTATGGTTATCTTTAGGGTAAGGGATGGCGTTATAGCTAGGTTTAGAGGTAGGGTGAGGGTTAGAATTAGGGTTAAGGCTAGGGATAGGGTTAGGGATATGATTAAGATTAGGTTTAGGGTATGTTGTAGGTTTAGTTCTAGATTTAGGGCTAGGGCTAATGTCAGGTCTAGTGTTACAATTAGGGGTAGATTTAGGGTCAGGTTTGTGTCTAGGTCTAGTGTAAGTGTTAGGCTTAGGTTATGGGTCAGGATTAGAGCTAGGGTAGAGTCAGGATCAGGGTTAGGGTTTGTTTTAACCTAATGTTTAAGGATAGGGCTCAATGAGCATTAGGGTTAGGGTTGGAGTAATGGATAGGGTTAGTTTTAGGTTTCAGAGTAGGTTTAGGGGAATGGAGAAGTTTCGGGTTAGCAAAACGGTTAGGGTTAGGCCTAGGGTTAGCATTAGGATTAGGGTTATCATAAGGATAATGTATAGGGTTAGAGCTAGTGTTAGGTCTAAGATTATTGTTAAGATTAGGTCTAGAGTTAAGCTTACGGTTTGGGTTAGGGCTAGTAACATTAGCTTAAGTTAGGGTTAAGTTTAGGTTAGATTTTGAGCTAGGTTTAGTCCTAGAGTGAGGGTTAGGTTTAGTGTTAGGTCTAGGGTTAGGATTATGGTTATAGTCAGGGTTTGGTTTAGGGTTAGGGTTTTCATTAGAGTTAGGGTTAGGTTTCGGGCAATAAATTGGGTTAGATGTAAGGTTAGCTTTAGTGTTAAAGTTAGATTTAGGGTTAAGTTTAGTTTTACGGGTAGGTTTACTGTTGGGTTTAGGGTAAGGGTTAGGGTTTGAGTTAGGGTTAGGGCTACAGCAAAGGTTAGGTTTAGGGTTAGGTCTAGGTTTAGGTTTATGATTTGTATTAGGGTTTGGTTAGGGTTAGAGCTAGGGTTATCATTAGTTTTAGTGTTAGAGTTAAGGTAATGACTAGGGTTAGAGCTAGGGTTAGGGCTAGAATTAACGTTAGGATTAGGGCTAGGGTTATGCTTATGGTTAGGGATAGTCCTAGAGTTATATTTAGGCTAAAGGTTAAGCTTTGATCTAGGGTTAGGACTAAGGTAAGGGTTAGGGTTAGGGTTAGGGCTAGGGTTAGGGTGAGGATTATGCTTAGGGTAGGTTTAGGCCTCAGATTAGGGCTAGGTTTTTTGTTAGGTTTAGGCCAAGGGTTAATGCTATTGTTAATGTAAGATCTAGGGTTTTAATTAGGGCCAATTTTAGGGTTAGGGCTATGGCTAGGTCTAGTGTTAAATTTAGATTTTGGTTTAGGATTGCGTTTAGAGCTATGTTTAGTGTTAGTGTCAGGGTCAGTGTTCAAGTAAGTGTTAGGGTTAGGATGAAAGCCAGAATTAGGAGTAGGTTTAGGTCTATGGGTAAGGTTAGTGTTTGTTTTTGGTTAATGGTTATTTTTAGGGCTAAAACTACGTTTTTCTTTAGGTCTAGGGCTAGAGTTATCAGTAGATTTAAGATTAGGTTTAGGTCTAGGACTAGTGTTAGGGATAGGTTTAGGTATAAGTTACTTGTAGGGCTAGTTTCAGGTTTCGGTTTAGGGTTAGCATCAGATTTAGACCTATAATTAGTGTCATGGTCACAATAAGGGTGAAGTTTAGAGTTAGGTTTTAGGTTAGGGTTAGAGCTAGAACGAGCGATAGGGTTAGGATTAGTAATAGGGTTGGTGTTTGGTTTAGGCTAAGTATTAGGATTAGACTAGGTTTAGCATTAAGGATAGGTTTTGGCTTAGTGCAAGTGATAGGTTTAGAGTTAGGGTTAGGGCTATGTTTAGGGTTAGGTTTAGGGCTAGGGTTAGGGTTAGGGTTAGGGTTAAATCTAGTTAGGGCTCGGAGTAGAGTTATTTTTGTGTTAGGGTTAGGGCTATTTCCAATGTAAGAACTAGTGTTACGATTAAGATTAGTTTTAGGTTTATGGTTTCGGCTCGGTCTTGTGTTAGTATTAGCTTTAGAGTTAGGGTGATATATAGAGCTTGGGTTAGTGTTTGTAGAAGAGTTGGGTCACGGTTAATTTTAGGCCTAGGACTCGAATTAGAGCTAGGGTTATTGCTAGTTATAGTGGTAGGGTTTAGTATATGGTATTTTTAGGGTTAGAGCAAAGGCTCTGTTTTGTTTTAGAGCTAGGGATAATGTTATGGCTAGTTTAGGATTAGCAATAGTGTTAGGGATAGTGTTAGGGTGAGATTTAGGCTTAAGTTTAGGATTAGATTTTTGCATAATGCTTAGATCTAGGGTTAGGACTATGGCTAGGGTTAGGGCTAAGGTTAGGTCTAGTGTGAGGGTTACAGTAACGAATAGGGTTAGAAATAGTAATAGGGGTAGGGTTGAGAGTTAGAGTTAGTCTTAGGGCTGGGGTTAGGGGTAGGGTTAATTTTAGGGCTAAATTAGGGCTAGGATTAGCACTAGGATTATTGATAGGGGGTATGCCTATGGTTAGGGCTAGGGTTAGGGTTAGTTTTAGGGAAAGGGTGGGGTTATATAGATTGGTTCAGGGCTAGGGAAAGGGTTAAAATAAGGAATAGGGCTATGGTGAGGGTTCTGGTTAGGATTAAGGCTAGGTTTAGGGATAGGATGAGGGCTAGGGTTTGTGTTAGGGTTAGGGCTAAGATTAGGGCTAGGTCTAATAACAACAGGTCTAGGGTTACAATTAGTGTTAGGTTCAGGGCTATGTCTATTTTTAGGTTTAGGTTTATTTTTAGGGTGATGTTAGAGGTAGGGTTAGTTACAGGGTCAGAGTCAGGGTCAAGGTTAGTTTTAGGGTTAGGATAGTTCTAGAATTAGGGCTAAGGTTAGGGTCTGGTGTTGGGTCAAATTTTGGTTTAGGTTAAAATTTAGGGTTAGGGCTATGACTTGTTTTCGTTTTAGGGCTAGAACTATGTTACGGCTAGTTTTAGAATTAACATTAGTGTTAGGGCTAATGTTAGTGTGAGTTTTATGGTTAGGTTTAGGGTTAGATTTAGAGTTATGGTTAGATCTAAGGTTAGGGCTAGGTCTAGGATTAGGGCTAAGCTTAGTGCAAGTGTTAGGGTTAAGATAAATGATAGGGTTAGAATTAGGAAAGGGCTAGGTTGGGAGTTGGAGTTAGTCTTAGTGCTAGTGTTAGGGTTAGTGTTAGGGCTAAATTAGGGCTAGAATCATGTCTAGGGTTAGTTGTAGGTTTAGGTCTAGGGCTAGGGTTAGGGTTAGGTTTAGGAGAAGGGATGGGGTTATTGCTTGGTTTAGAACTAGGGCAATGGATAAAATTAGGGATAGGGCTAAGTTAGGGTTCAGATTAGGATCAAACCTAGTTTTAGGGCCAGGATGAGGGCTAGCATTTTTGTTATGGTTATGACTAGTATTAGGGCTAGGGCTAATATCATGTCTAGGTTTACAGTTTGGGATAGTTTTAGGGTAATGTTTATGGCTTGGTCTTGTGTCAGAGTTAGGTTTAGGGTAAGGTTCAGGTTTAGAGCGGAGGGTATTAAAATGGTCAGGGCCAGGTTTTGGGTTTGGTTAGGTTAAGGTTTAGGGTTTGGACTCAAATTAGCATTATGTTTAGAGTTAGGGTTAGGGTAATGGACAGGGTTAGGTTTATGCTTCAGGTTAGGTTTAGGGTTCAGATTAGGTTTAGGGTAATGGATAGGGTTAGGGTTAGGCCTACGGTTAGTATTAGGATTATGGGTATCGTTAGGGTAATTGATAGGGTTATAGCTAGTGTTAGGGATAGAGTTATGGTTAGGATTATGTCTAGTGTTATGGTTAGCGTTAGGCTTAAGGCTCTGGTTAGGGTTAGGTTTTGGGTACACTTTAGGGTTTGAGCTAGGATTAGTGCTAAGGCTAGGATTAGGTTTAGGGTTAGGACTTATGTTAAGATTAGGGTTAGGGTTAGGGTTAGTATTATGGTTAGGTCTAAGCTATCCCTAGGTTTATGGTAATGAACAGGGTTAGATGTCAGGTTAGAGTTAGAGTTAGGTTTAGGACTAAGATTAGGGTTAGATTTAGGGTATGGTTAGGGTTTGAACTAAGGTTAGGACTACAGCAAGGATTATGTTTAATGTTAGGTGAAGCGTTAGGTTTATGGTTAGGATTAGAATAGTTTTTGGGTGAGGGCTATGGTTATCATGAGGTTTATGGTTAGGTTAGGGTAATGAGTGAGATTTGAGCTAGGGTTAAGGCTAGGGTTAAGTTTAAAATTAGGGATAGGGTTAGGCTTAGGCTTAGACTTAGGGTAAGTTTTATAGTTAGGTTAAGGGTAAGGGTCAGGGATTGAGTAAGGATTAGGGCTAGGATGAGGGTTCGGTTTAGAATAAGGGTTAGGGATAGAGTTAGGGTAAGAGTTAGAGCTAGGATTAGGATTAGGTTTAGGTTTAGGGTTAGGGTAATGGATAGAGTTAGAGCTAGGGCTTGGGCTATGGTTACGGTTTGGATTATGGCCAGGATTTGGGTTAGAGTTTGGGCTAGGGTTATGTTTAGGGAAAGGGAGAGGGTTTTTGCTAGAGTTAAGGCTAGGGCTAGGTCGAGGGTTAGGTTCAGCATTAGGTCTAGGGATAGGATTATGGTAGGTTTAGGGTTAGGGTTAGGGTTATGGCTAGGGTTATCATTACTGTTAGGATTAGAGCTAATGCAATGGATATGGCAATATATAGGTTTAGGTGTAGGGTTCGGGTTAGATTTTTTAGGGTTAAAGTTAAGGGTATGATTATGTTTAGGATTATGGTATGGGTTAGGGTTTGAGCTAGCGTTAGGGCTATGGCGAATGTTAGGTTTAGGGTTAGGACCAGGATTAATTTATTTTTTTGTTAGGGTTAGGGTTAGGGTTACAGCTAGGGTGATCAATAGGGTTAGGATTAGCATTAGTGTAATGGGTGGTTTAGAGCTAGGTTTAAGTCTAGGATTAAGGTTAGGATTCAGGGTAGGGTTAGTTTTAGAGTTATGGAGTGGTCTAAGTTTATATTTAGGGTAACGGTTCAGCTTCAAGCTAGTAGGACTAAGGCTAGGTTTAGGATTAGGGTTAGGGCTAGAGTTAGGGTTAGGGGTAGGCTAAGGGCTAGGTTTAGGCCTAAGATTTGCTCTAAATTTTGTGTTAGGTTAAGGTGAAAGGATAGGGCTATGGATAATGTAAGAGCAAGGGTTATGATAGGGCTAGTTGTAGGGTTAGGGTTATGGCTAAGTCTAGTGTTAGGTTTATATTTTTGGTTAGGGTCAGGTTTAGAGGTAGATTTACTGTTAAAGGCAGAGTCAGTGTTCCGGTTACAGTTAGTATCAGGTTTAGAGCCAGAATTAGGACTAGGTTTAGGTCTAGGAGTAGGTTTAGTGTTTGGGTTAGGTTAAGGGTTATTGTTAGGTCTAGGTTTTTATTTAGGTCTAGAGCTAGAGTTAAAGCTAGATTTAGAATTAGTTATGTCTAGAGTTAGTGTTAGAGTTTGTTCTAGATTTAGGGTCATGTTTAGACCTAGGGTTAGTGTTAGGGTCAGAATAACGGTCAGGGTTAGCATTAGGGTTTGGGATAGAGTTATGGCTATATTGAGGGCTACGGTTAGGACTATTAATAGGGTGAGGGTTAGGGTTAGTGTAATGGGTAGGTTTAGAACTAGGTTTAGGGCTAGGGTTAAGAGTAGAATTAGGGCTAGGGTTAGCTTCAGAGTTAGGGATAGGTCTAAGTTTATATTTATAGTAAGGGTTAGGCTTTGAGCTAGGGTTAGAACTAAGGCTAGGGTTAGGATTAGGGTTAGAGCTAGGTTTAGGGTTAAGGTTACGCTTAGGTCTAGGTTTAGGCTTAGGATTCACTCTACATTTTGTGTTAGGTTTAGGCTTAAGATTAGGTTTAGTCTTTGCGTTAGGTTAAGGGTTATTGTTAGGGCTAGGGCTAGTTTTTTTCTTATTCTAGGGCTAGAGTCAAGGCTAGATTTAGGATAATGTTTAGGTCTATGGATCGTGATAGGGTTAGTCTTAGGTGTAAGTAATGGTAGGGCTAGTGTTATGGTGTGGTTTAGGGTTAGGGTCAGGTTTAGACCTAGCGTTAGTGTTATGGTCAGAATAAGGGTCAGTGTTAGGATTAGGTTTAGGGATTGGGATAGAGTTAGAGCTAGAATGAGGGCTAGGTTAGGACTATTAATTGGCTTAGTGTTTTTTTTTTTTTAGCTTTAGGATTAGGGATAGTTCTAGGGTTAACATTTGGGTTAGCATTTTGCTTACGGTTAGGGATAGGGTTAGAGCTAGTGTTATGGGTAACATTTTGGGTAGGGTTAAATCTATGTTTAGGGCTCAGTTAGGGCTCATTTTTCTGTTAGAGTTAGGACTAAGGTTATTGTAATGGCTTATGTAAGAAAGAAGATTAAAATTAGGGTTTCTATTTAGGGTTAGTTTCAGGAATTTAGACCTCTAGTGTTAGGGTTACTTTTAAGGTTATGTTGATAATTAGAGCTAGGATTAGTATTAGAATAGGAGTCAGGGTCAGAGTTACTTTTAGGGTTAGGTTCAGGACTCAAATAAGGGCTAGGGTTACTGTTACGGTTTGGTTTAAGGTTAGAGTGGTGCTTAGAGGCTGGGTGAGTGTTAGGATATGAATCATGATCAGGGTTAGTTTAAGGTTATGGTAAGGAATTTAATTAGGCCTAGGGTTAGGTCTATTTATAGTGTTAGTGTTTGGTTTAAGTTAAGCTTTAGGGTTATGGCTACTGCTCAGTTTTGTAGTCCTAGGGTTAAGGTTAGGGTTACTTTTACGATTAGCATTAGGGTTAGAGCTAGTATTAGTTTAGGCTTTGTCTCAGTTTTAGGGTTACATTTAGAGTTAGGATTAGATCTAGAGTTAGGGATAGGATTAAGGATAGGGAAAGAGTTAGGGCTAGGGTTAGGGCTAGGGTTAGGGTTATAGTAAGGGATAAGTTTAGATCTAGGGATAGGGTTAGTGTGAAAATTAGAGTTAGTCTTAGTGCTAGGGTTACAGTTAGGGTTAGGAATATAGTTAAATTTTGGGTAGGATTAGGGCTAGGGTTAGTGTTCAGCTTAGGCCTATCATTAAGGATATGGTTAGGGTTAGGGTTAAGTTTAGGATAAGGGATGGCATTGTAACTAGGATTAGAGGTAGATTGGGGGTTAGAGTTAGGATTAGAGGTAGGGTTAGTGTTAAGGTTATGATTAAGGATAGGTTTAGGGCTAGGATGAGAGCTAGTGTTTGTTTTAGTGTTAGGTCTAGGATTAGGGCTAGGGCCAACATCGGGTCTAGGGTTATGTTTAAATATAGTTTTAGGGTTAGGTTTATTGCTACGTCTCGTGAAAGTGTTAGGTTTAGAGTAAGGTCAAGTTTAGAGCTAGGGGAATTATCTGGGTTAGAGTCAGGGTTAGGGTTTGGTTTAGGTTAGGATTTAAGTTTAGGGCTCAAACTAGCATTAGGGTTATGGTTAGGGTAATGATAGGGTTTGGTTTAGGGTTCAGGTTAGGTTTAGGATAATTCATAGGGTTTGGATTATCTATAGGGTTAGGGTTAGGCTTAGGGTTAGCATTTTGGTAAGAGTTATGTTTAGGGTAATAGATAGGAATAGAGCTAAGTTTAGAGCTAGGGTTATGCCACGGTCCGGCTGCAGCAAAATAACCGGGGGGGTGACGAACAACTTGTGTACATTGATACAGCAGGAGTAGGAGCTGTTTATTGTAGGACAGGAGGGGTATATATACATTCCACAAAGTTTATCTTAATTAACATAAACTAGATACAGCAGTCAACCAATAAGGAATCTCCACACTTAATGGCTCCCTGGTGTTACTTCACAAACCACTCCCTCTGGCAAAATGCCAGGTGCCATCCAGACTTGTTTACAGACTCTATCAGGGTTATGGTTAGGAATAGGTCTTGAGTTAGGGTTAGGGTTAGTGTTAGAACTGGGGTTAGGTTTAGAGTTATGTTTAGCATAAGGGTTAGGTATTGAGCTAGGGTTAGGGCTAGTGTGAGGGTTAGGTTTAGGGTTAGGTCTAGGGATAGGCTTATGGTAGGGTTAGGGTTATCATTAAGGTTAGGTTTAAAGTAATGAATAAAGATATATGTAGGATTGGGGTTAGGGTTATATTTCAATTTAGGTTAGGGTTAGGGTTATGGTTATGTTTAGATTTATGGTAAGGATTAGGGTTTGAACTAGAGTTAGGGCTACGGCGAGTGTTACTTTAGGGTTCTGTCTAAGGGTCGTTTTCCGGTTAGGGTTAGGGTTAGCATTAGGGTTTGGGCTAGGATTTTCAATAGGTTTAGTTAGGGTTGGGTGATGGGTATGTTTAGAGTTAGGTTTAGAGATAGGGTAAAGTATAGAATTAGGGCTAAGGTTAGGGTTAGATTTAGGGATAGGTCTAAGTCTAAGTTTAGGGTAAGAGTTAGGCTTTGAGCTATTTTTAGGGTTAGGTTTAGGGTTAGGGTTAGGGTATAACTAGGTTTAGGTCTCAGATTAGGGTTAGTTTTTGTGTTGGGGTTAAGGCTAAGGTTAGGTAAATGGATAATATAAGAACTAGGGTTACAATGATGGTTAGTTTTAGGGTTAGGGGTAGGGGTAGTTCTAGTTTTAGGGTTAGGGTGATATTTATAGCTATGGTTAGGGTTAGGATATGAGTCATGGTCAAGGTTAGTTTTAGGGTTAGGTTTAGGACTCAAATTAGGGCTAGGGTTACTCTTAGGGTTTGGTTTACATTTAGGGTTATGTAGACATAATGTGAGTGTTAGGATATGAGTCAGAGTCAGGGTTATTTTTAAGGTTAGAATTAGAACTCGGATTATGGTTAGGGTTTGGTCTAGGTGTAGTGTTCAAATCTGGTTTAAGTTAAGGTTTAGGTTTTGGCCTCTTGCTTGGTTTTGTTTTAGTTCTAGGGTTACTGTTAGAACTAGTTTTATGATTAGCATTAGGTTTAGTGCTAGGACTATGGTTTGTGTTAGGATTAAGGCTAGGTATAAGGTTAGGATTAGGTCTAGGTTTAGTGTTAGTTTTAGGGCAAGAATTAGGGCTAGGGCTATTATCTGGTCTAGGGTTACATTTAGGGATGGTTTTAGGGTTAGGTTTAGAGAAAGTGTCAGGTTTAGAGCTAGGTGTATTATTAGAGTCAGGGTCAGGTTTGGGGTTTGGATTAGGTTAAGTTTTAGGTTTAGGGCTCAAATTAACATTAAGGTTATAGTCAGTGTTAGGGTAATGGATAGGGGTTAGTATTAGGGTTCAGGTTTGGTTTAGGGTAATGGATATGATTAGGTTTTGTGATAGGTTTAGGGTTAGGCTGAGGGCTAGCATTAGGGTTAAGGTTATTATTAAGGGTAATTTATCGAGTTGGAGCTAGTGTTAGGGCTAGGGTTATGATTAGGATTAGGGCTAGAGTTAAGGTTAGGATCAAGTTTAGGACTAGGTTTAGGGTTATGATTAGGATAAGGGTACGGTTTAAGGTTTGAGCTAGGGTTACTTCTAGGGCTAGGGTTAGGTTTTGGGTTATGGTTATGGTTAGTGTTAGAGTTAGGGCTAGGGTTAACATTAGTGTTAGGGTAATTGATAGGGTTAGGTGTCAGGTTAGAATTAGGGTTAGTTTTAGGGTTAGGGTAGGGTTAGGTTTAGGATAAGATTCAGGATTTGAACTAGGTTAGGATTAGGTTTAGGGTTAGGTTTCTGGTTAGTTCTAAAGTTAGGATTATGTTTAAGGTTAGGGTAGGTTTAGGTTTAGGTCTAGGTTTATCATTAGGGTTAGGTTAAGGGTTAGGGTAATGGGTAGGGTTCGATGTAGTGTTAGGGCTAGGGTTAAGTTTAGGATCAGGGCTAGGGTTAGGGTTATATTTAGGCCTTGGTTTAGTGTTATGGTTAGTTAGGTGAAAGGGTTAGGGATCAAGCTAGGGTTTTGGCTAGTTTGAGGGTTAGGTTAAGGTCAGGGCTAGAGTAGGGTTAAGGTTAGGGATAGCACTAGGGTTAGCATTAGGTTTAGGGCTATGGTTATGGTGATGGAAAGAGTTAGAGCTAGGGTTAGGGTGACATTTAGGGTTTGGGCTAGGGTTATGTTTAAGGTAAGGTTTAGGGCTTGAGCTTGGGTTAGGGCTAGGGCGAAGTTTAGCATTAGGGTTAGGGCTAGGTTTAAGTTTAGGGTTATGCTTAGGGTTAGGTTTAAGGCTACAATTAGGGCTAGGCTTTGTGTGAAGTTTAGGGCTAGTGTTAGGTTTATGGGTAATCTAAAAGCTATTGTTATTGTTATGGCTAGTTTTAGGGTTAGTCTAGTGTTAGGGTTAGTTTTGGGGTTAGGGTAAGATTTAGAGTTAGGGTTTGTGTTAAGGTAAGGGTCAGTGTTTTGGTTAGGGTTAGTTTTAGGGTTACGGCCATAATTATAACTAGGGTTAAGTCTAGGGTGAGAATGTGCTTGGGTTAGGTTAAGAGTTATTGTTAAGTCGAGGGCTACAGTTATGGCTATATTTAGGATTAGATTTAGGTCAAGGGCTAGTGTTAGTGTAGATTTAGGTATAGGTTTACTGGTAGGACTAGTGTTAGGTTTTTGTTTAGGGGTAGGGTCAGGTTTAAACCAAGGTTTAGTGTTACGGTCAGAATAAGTGTCATGATTAGGGTTAGAGTTGGGTAAAGTTTAGAACTAGAAGGAGCGCTAGGCTTAGGAGTAGTAATAGAGTTAGGATTCGGGGTAGACTAAAGATTAGGTTTAGGACTAGGGTAGCAATGGGGTAAAGGTTTGACTTAATGTAAGGGATAGGCTTAGAGCTAGGGCTAGGACCAGGGATAGGGATAAGGTTAGAGCTACGGTTAAGTTTAGGGTTAGGATTAAGGCTAAAATTAGGGCTAGTATTAGGGCTAGGATTTGTGATAGGGTCAGGGCTAGCATTAGGGCCAGGGCTAATGTCAGGTCTAGGGTTAGATTTAGGGATAGATTTAGGGTTTTGATTATGGCTAGGTATAGTGTAAGGGTTAGGTTAAGGTTTAGGGTATGGTTTAGAGCTAGAAATATTATTAGGGTCAGATTCAGGACTATGGTTTAGGTTAGGTTAATGATTAAGTTTAGGGCTCAAATTAGCTTTAGGTTTAGGGTTGGGCTTATGGATATTGCTAGGTTTAGAGTTCAGGTTAGGTTTAGGTTAACAGACAGGTTTACAGTTAGGAATAGGTTTAGGGTTATCCTAGAGTTAGCATTAGGGTATGGTTAGGATTAGGGTAAAGGATAAGGTTACAGCTAGGGTTAGGCCAAGGGTTATGGTTAGAATTGAAGGTAGTGTCAAGTCTCTGATTAGTGCTTGTTTTGGGGATGAATCAGGGCTAGAAATAGGTCCTGTTAGGGTTAGGCCTAGTATTAGGTTTAGGTTCAGGTTTAGGTTTAGGTTTAGAGATTTGGTTAGATTTAGGGGAAGGGATGGGATTATAGCTAGGTTTAGGGCTTGGTAGAAAATTAGAATTACGGTTAGGGCTAGTGTTATGGTTTTCGTTATTATTAAGGCTAGGTTTAGGGATAGGTTGAGTGCTAGGGTTTGTTTTAGGGTTAGGGCAAGAATTATGGCTAGTGCTAGTGTCCAGTCTAGGGTTTTGGTTAGGAACAGATTTAGGGTTAGGTTTATTGCTAGGTCTCATGTAAGACTTAGGTTTAGGGTAAGAGTCAGGTTTAGAGCTAAGTGTATTATTAGGGTTAGGGTCAAATTTAGGGTTTAGTTTAGGTTAGGATTTAGGGTTAGGACTTGAATTAACATTAGGTAAGGGTTAAGGTAATGAGACTGTTAGGTTTAGGGTTTAGGTTAGGTTTAGGGTAATTGATACGGTTAGAGTTAGCGATAGGCTCAGAGTTAGGCCTAGGGTTAGCATTAGGGTAAGGGTTATGATTAGGTTAATGGATAGGGTTAGAGCTAGGGTTAGAACTAGGGTTATGGTTACTATTAGGCCTAGAGTTAGGGTTAGGATTAGGCTTAGGGATAGGTTTAGATTTAGGATTAGGGTATGGTTTAGGGCTTGAGCTAGGGTTAGTTCACACTAGGGTGAGGGTTAAGTTTAGGATTATGCCTATGTTAGAGTTACAGTTAGGGTCTCGATTAGTGTTAGGGCTAGGGTTATCATTAGGCTCAGGGTATTGGATAGGGTTAAATGTCAGATTAGTTTAAGGTTAGGATTAAGGTTAGTTTTAAGGTAATGATTCGGGATTGAGCAATGGTTAGGTTAGGGTTAAGGTTAGGGTTAGGGTAATGGATAGGTTTAGGGATTGCAATATGGATAGGGTATTCCTAGGGTTAGCGTTAAGTGTAGAGTTAGGGCTAGTTTTAGGATTATTGTTAGGATTATGACCAGTGTTAGGGCGAGGTTTTGGCTTAGGGTTAAGGTTAGATTTAGAGTTAGGTTTAGATCTAGGTTAAAGGCTAGGGTGAAGGTTAGGACTTGGGTTTGGGCTAGGGTTAGGGCTAGGTTTGGGGTTATGATAAGTGATAGGTTTAGAAGTATTAATAGAACTAGGGTGAGATTTAAAGTTAGTCTTAGGGATAGAGTTAGGGTTACAGTTAAGGTTAGGGCTAAATTAGGGCTAGGATTAGAGCTAAGGTTAGAGTTAGGTTTAGGCCTAGTTTAGGTCTAGGTTTAGTGTTAGGATTAGGGTAGGGTAAGGTATGATATTACAGCGAGGTTTGGGGCTAAGAGGAACGTTAAAATTAGGGTTATGGGTAGGGTTTAGTTTAGGGTTAGGATTAAAGCTAGTGTTAGACCTAGGATTAGGACTACAGTTTGTGTTAGGGTTAGGGCTATCATTAGGACTAGGTTTAATATCAGGTCTAGGGTTATGGATAGGGAAAGTTTTAGGGATAGGTTTATGGCTAGGTATAATGTAAGGGTTAGGATGAGGGTTAGGGTCAGCTTTAGAGGTAGGGATATTATTAGGGTCAGGATCATGGTTAGGGTTTGTTTTAGGTTAAGGTTGAGGGTTAGGGCTCAAATTAGCATTAGGGTTAAGGTTATAGTTAGGGTAATGGATATGGTTAGGTTTAGGGTTCAGGTTATTTTTATGGTAATGTATTGGTTAGGGTTAAGGAAAGTGCTAGAGTTAGGCCAGGGGTTAGCATTAGGATTAGGGTTAGGGTTATGGTAATGGATAGGGTTAGAGCTAGGGTTAGGGCTAGGATTATGATTAAGGTTAGGGCTACATTTAGGATTAGGTTTAAAGATAGTGCAAGGATTAAAGTCAGGGTTAGGTTTAGGGTAAGGATTAGGGCTAGGTTTAGCATTAGTGTTAGGTTTAAATGTATGGTTGGATCTCGGATTAGGGCTAGGTTTTGGGTTATGCTAGGGCTAGTGTTAGAGATACTACTAATGTAAGAATTAGGGTTGTGATTAGGGTTAGTTTTAGAGTTACCATTAGGGCTCAGGTTACTTTTAGGATTCGGTTTAGGTTTAGGGTGATATTTTGAACTAGGTTTAGTGTTAGGGTCAGAGTCAGGATCAGGGTTTGTTTTGGATTTAGGGATAGGACTCAAAAAAAGGGTAGGCTTAGGGCTATATGTCGGATAAGGATTTGGTATCGGTTAATGTTTAGGTTTAGTGCTATGGCTCAGTTTTGTTTTAGGGCTAAGGCTAAAGTAAAAGGTAGTTTTAAAATTAGCATTAGTGTTATTGCTAGTGATAGTGTAAGTTTAGGCTTAAGGGTAGATTTAGATTTATGTTTTTTTCTAGGGTTAGGGCTATGGCTAGGGTTAGGGCTAAGGTTAGGACTAGTGTTATGGTCAGGCACAGGGTTAGAATTAGGAATAGGGCTAGGGCGAGAGTTAGAGTTAGTTGTAGGGCTAGGGTTAGGGTTAGGTTTAGGGGAAGGGATGCCTGTTTGATTTCCACCTCAATTTCCATTTACCCATATAAGTCAAAATGAAGTGAAACCTTAAAATACAAAGTGTTCATGATAACGAACCATTGATTCAAGAGGGACAAAAACTTGGGAGCATACTAAGGCTAGATGAAAGATAAATCCTACCCAGTGTCAAACAAATATGAACAAAACTAACTCTCATTCTAACATTACCTGTAACCTTAGCCCTAGCCCTAAACCTAAACATAAACCTAACCCTAACCTGATTAGAGAACCATTGATCCTAGAAGTCCTGCACTTGGGAACCCTGTGTGGGCAAGCTAAGTAATGAATCCTAGGCAGCATCAAACAAATCTAATGAAATAATTATGGGAGGTATTTCAGCACATGCACATTTCTTTGTTTTCTCCTAAAGGGCCCTTGGATATAGTTTTTTTGCATGCTTAATCTTAGGCCTCCTTTCAGAAAAAACATACCAGAGTCCCTACAGAGAACTGATGGAGTGTGTGAAGTTTCAACCAGCTCAAAAACTGTTTGATTTCAGCCCTATTAACTTTCGTGTATAGGTCAAAATGAAGTGAATTCTTAAAATACATATTGTTCCTGACAGCAAACCTGTGAATGGAGAAGGCCTAAACCTGTGGAACAGTGTAAATCTAGATAAAAGATAAATCCTGCAATATATATATATATATATATATATATATATATATATATATGGGGCAAAAATGGGAGTTCATAATCTGCTTGAATCAAATGTATAAAATATGATATGTCAAGAGCTTTGTAATGTTTTTAAGAACTAATAATAAAAATAAATAAATAAACATCATTTCTTAAAAAAATATAAATCTTTCCAAATATCAAAGAATTTTGATAAAGATAACTCTAACCCTAACACTAGCTCTAACCCTAACCATTTCCCTTACACCAACTTTTTTATGGAAATTTGACTGTAGAATTTGCAAACCTGGGCAGCCTAGTAGAGCAAGCTAAGGGATGAATGCTGTGCAGTATCAAAGAAATCTGACCAAATAATTGATGGAGTATATCAGTACATGCATATGTCCCTGTGATCTCCTAAAGGACTCTAGGATAAAGTTGTTTTTACATGCTTCAGCTTAGGCCTACTTTCACAATAACAAACCAGAGATTGCCCACAGAGAATTGATGGAGTGTGAAGTTTCAAGCAGCTAGCACAAATGCTATTAGATTTTCAGCTTCATTTCCTTTTACATGTATAGGACAAAGTGAACTGAAACTTTAAAATACAAACTGTTCCTTACAGAGAACCATTGAACCTAGGAGGCCCAAACATATGGACTATAGTCAGGATAGGAGAAAAATGAATCCTGGCCAGTATCAAAGAAATTTGAAAAAAAAACTAACTCTAATTAACTCTACCAGCTCTAACACTAGCCCTAACACTATCCTTAACACAAACCCTAACCTGTTTAAAAAAATGGTGATCATAGAAGTCCCAAACATGGGTAGTCTAGTGGGATAAGATATCAGATGAATTCTATGCAGTTTCAAAGAAATATGACCAAAAATTGGGGTGGTATTTCAGTTCATGCATATTTCTCTGTTCTCTGCAAAAGGGCTCTTGGATGAAGTTGTTTTTGCCATCTTCATCTTAAGACTACTTTCTAAATGAACAAACTGGGGAGTTCCCACAGAGAAATGATTCAGTGTCTGAAGTTTTAAGCAGCTAGCACCAACCTGGTTTGATTTCAACCTCCATTTTCATTTATCTCTATAGGTCAATATGAAGTGAGTGTCCCTGTTAGCATACCATTGAAATGAGAAGGCCCAAACCTGAGGAGAATATTAAGGCTATGTAAAAGATGACTCCTTCCAAGTATAAAAGAAATTTGTACAAAATTTTCTCTCACCCTAACACTACATCTAACCCTAGCCCTAACTGTAAACCTAACACTAACCCTAACCTGATTAGAGAACCATTCATCCTAGAAGTCCCACACTTGGAGAGTTTTGTGGAGCAAGATAAATATTGAATCCTACCCAGTATCAAACAAATCTGACCAAATAATTATGGTAGAAATTTCAGTGCAAGCATATTCCCTGCTGTCTCCTAAAGGGCTCTCGGATAAAGTTGTTGTTGCATGCTTTAGCACAGGCCTACACTCACGAGAAACATACCAGAGTGTCCCCACAAATAATTGAGGGTGTGTGTGCAGTTTCAAGCAGTTAGCATAAACACTGTTTGATTTTCAGATCCTTTTACATTTACTCATATAGGTCAAAATGAATTAAAATGAAAATACTAACTGTTCCGGACAACAAACAGTTGAAGCAAAAGGCATAAACTTGGGAAACAGAGTAAGGGTTAGTTAAAGATGAATCCTGGATTGTATCAATGAAATTTGAATAAAGTAACTCTAATCCTAACACTTCCTGTAAACTGTGCTCTAATCCTAACCCTAAACATTAACATAGCCCTATCTCTAACCCTAATTTTAACCCTAATTTTAACTGTAACCATTGCCCAAATCCTAGCTCTAACTCTATCCATTACCATAACTCTAATCGTAATCCTAATGCTAAACGTATCCCTAAACCTAACATTTACCCTAGACCTGCTCTAACCCTAACCCTCGCTCTAGCCATAAATCTAGCTCCAACCATAACACTTACCCTAAACCTAACCCTAACCCTAGGCCGAATCCTAACCCTAACCCTAACCAAAACACTAGCCCTAATCCTAACCATAAACGTAGTCCTAACCCTAGCTGTAATCCTGTCTTTTACCTTAAACATAAGCCTAACCCTAATGCTAACAATAGGACTAAAACTAACTGTATATCTAACCCTAAGGCTATTCAAAACCCTAAACCTAACCTGAACCCTAAACCTAACCATTTCCATTACCCTAAACCTAATGCTAATTCGAGTCTTAACCCTAAACCTTATCGGAAACCAATCCCTAATCCTGACCCTGACCATAATAATACACCTAGCTCTAAACCTGACCTTTACCCTAAACCGAAACCTTACAGTAGACCTATTCATAACCAAACCCTACAACTACCCTTAACCATAATGTTAGACCTGAAATTAGCCCTAGCCTTAATCCTAGCCGTAGCCCTAACACAAAGCCTCATCTGAGCAGTAAACCTAGCCTTAATCCTAACCCTCACTCTAACCCTAACTCAAGACCTAATCCTAAACATAACCCTAGCTCTAACCTTAACTCTAACTGTATCCATTACCCTAAACATAACCCTTATCCTAATGCTAACCCTAGGACTAACCCTAACCCTATCACTATTTCCAAAACTATCAATTAACCTAAACCTGAACCCTAAAACTAACCTTATCTGTACTCTAAAATGAACCCTAACTCTAATTTGAACCATAACCCTAAACTCAAACATAAACCAAGCCCTAACACTGACCCTGGCCCTAAGAATTCTCCTAGCTCTAAACCTGACTCTTACCCTATACCTAACACTTACAATAGACCTAGCCATAAACCTTTCCCTAAAACTATCCCTAACTGTAACCCTAGACCTGACATTAGCCCTAGCCATAATTCTAGCCCTAACCCTAACAGAAACCCTAGCCCTTATCCTAGCCTTAAACATTGCCTTAATTATAACCGTAACCCAAACTCTAGGCCTAACCCTAACACTAACCCTAGCCCTAATCTTAGCCCTAATTTAGCCATATCCTTATTCCTAGTTCTAAGACTAACTCTAACTCTCACATTAGACCTTTCACTCACTCTAACCCTATCACTTACCATAACCCTAATCCTAGCCCTAACCCTAGTCCTAACCCTTGCCTTATCCTTTGCCCTAGCACTAAGTTTAAATAAAACCTAAGTCTAAATCGAACCCTAATCCGAAGACTAAGCAAAACCCTAATACTAGCACGAACCATAACACTAATCCTAAATCCAGCACTAACCCTAGCCCTAGCCCTAAAACAAAACCTAGCTATGGCTGCAACCCTATCACTTAAACTAAACAAAATCCTAACCTTAAACCTAGCCCTAACCCTAGCCATAATATGAGTTGTAAGCCGAACCCTTAAACTAACCCTGAACCTGACACTGACCCTAACACTACTAGTTCTATACATCACCCTAACCCTAAACCTAACCCTAACACTAACTCTAGTCCTAAAACCCTAAAACTACCCCTAAACATCACCCTAGTACTTACATTAGACCTAACACTAACCCTACCCCTAAGTTAACCCAAAACCTAGCCCTATTCCTAGCTTTAAACCTAGCCCTATTCATAACCATAAACCTAGCACTAAACTAAACTTTAACTCTATCCATTACCATAAACATAACCATAACCTTAATGCTCACATTAGGCATGAACCTAAATATATAACTAATCTTGACCCAATTCATTATCTTGAACCTAACTTGAACCTAAACCTAATCCTATCATTACCCTAACACTAACACTAATTTGAGCCCTAACTTTAAACATTAACCTATCTCAAACCCTAACGTGACCTTGACCCTAATAAAACCCCTAGCTCTAAACTTGAACATAACCCTACACTTAACCCTTAACCTAGATGTAGCCATAATCCTAACCCTAAAACTATATTTAATCATAATTCTGGAACTGAAATTAGCACTAGCCCTAATCCTACTCCTAAACCTAAAACAAACCCTAGCCCTCATCCTAGCCCTAAACCTAGCTTTAATCATAACCCTAACCCTAACCCTACCCCTAACCCTAATTCTAACCATCACCCTACCTCTATACCTAGCTATAATGCCATCTAGTACCCTAAACTTAACCCTAACCCTAATCCTAACTCTAGACTTAAGCCAAACAACAAACCTAGCCCTAACTCTTGCACTAATTTTGCCCTATCTCTAACCCTAACACTAAACATGGCCTAAAAATCACTCTAAATCTTGCCCTATATCTATCCCTAGTTATAACCCTATCCCTTACCATAACCCTATCCCTAGCCCTAACTCTTGCCCTATCCTAAGTCCCAGCCTTAACCCTAGATCTAACCCTAATTCCAAATCTAACCCTAACCCTAAGCCTAAGCTTAACACTTACACTATCCCTAAACCTAACCCTAGGACTAAGCCTAATGCTTATTAAAGCCCTAAACCTAAAACTTAACCTAAACTAAACTGTAAGCCATATCCTGACCTTAATAATACATCTAGCTCTAAACTTGACCCTTACCCTAAATCGAACCCTTACACTAGACCTAACCATAAACATAACCCTAAGTCTATCTTTAACTGTAACCCTAGACTTTACCCTAGACACTTACCCTAACACAAACCCTAGCTCTGAAGCTTACCCTAAGCGAAAATCTAACCCTAACACTAGACAAACCATAAATCTTCCCATAGTCATAACCCTAGCTCTTACATTACCCATTCACCTAACACTAGCTCTAAACCTCACGCACAATGTAGCCCTAATCATAGACCAAAGAGTAACCCTAACTCTATCCCTAGCACTAACCTTAACCCTAACACTGGCTCTGGCCCTAACCCTACTGAAACTCCAATTCTTACCCTAAACCTAACAATAGCCTAACCCCCAACCTAACCCTAAACCTAGCCCTAAAACTAACTGTAACCATAGCACAAATCTTAGCACACACTCTTTACATTACCTTAAACATAACTCTAACCCTAATGCTAACCCAAGCCTTAATACTAACCCTAATCATAGCCCTGACTCTAACCCTAACCCTCACCCTAGCCCTAAACCTAGCTCAAAACCTAGCCAAAATTCTAATTTTAACACAATCCCTAACACTAGTACTAACCCTATCCATTACCCTAAACATAAACCTAACCCAAATGCTAACTCTAGGCCTAATCCTAACCCTATTGCTAACACTAAACCTATCTATTACTCTAAACCTAACCTGAACCCTAAACCTCACACTATCCATTACTTTAACCCTAAACCTAATGGTAATTTGAGACCTAACCCTAAACCTTATCCTAAACTAAACCCTAAACTGGACTCTGACCATAATAATACACCTAGCTCTAAACCTAACCTTTACCCTAAACTTAACTTTCCACTAGACCTAGCCATAAACCTAAAGTTAACACTATTCCTAACCATAACTCTAGACCTGACATTAGCCCTAGCACTAATCCTAGCTCTAACCCTAACACAAACCCTAGCTCTCATCCTAGCCCTAAACCTAACCTTAATCCTAACCCGAACACTCACCCTATTACTATTACCCTAGCTCTATATATCACCCTAACCATGAAGCAAAAGCTAACACCATTTCTAGCCCAAACACTAACCCTAAAACTAACCCTAATAATAAACCTAGTTATTACATTAGCCATAGTCCTAACCCTAGCCCTAACCCCAAAACAAAAAATAGCCCGAATCTGAGCCCTAAAACTAGATTTAACCCTAACCCTAACCCTAAAACTAGCGCTAAACCTAGCCCTAAACATAACCCTAACCCTAACCCTAGCTCCAAGCCTAGTTCTAACCGTATCCCTTATCTTAAGCCAAACCCTATCCATAATGCTAACCCTAGTACTAATTGTAATCCTTAGCCTAAATCAAACACTAACCCTATTACTTGTCCAAATCCTAGCCCTCATTCTAGCTCTAAACTTAACCCTAGCCTTCACCCTTATCCTGACCATAACACTAATTATAGGTCTAAACCTGACCCTAACCCTAAACTGAACCCTGAACTAGCCCTACCAGTAAACTTTTACCTAAACCTAACTCTAATACTAACCCTAAACCTAAACCTAATCCTAAATCTATCAATAACTCTAGCCCTAGACCTAAACAAAAACTTAGTCCTAGCCCTAAAAATAACCCTTAACCTAAACCAAACAATAACACTACCCCTAGACCTAACCCTACTCATGATTCTGGCTTTCACCTTAACTCTAATTTGAACACTGACTCTTATACTTACACTAAGTATAGCTCTAAAACTGACTCTAAACCAAAATCTAAACCTAACACAAGACCTAGACATAAACCTAACCCTAAAACTAGCCCTAATTAGAACCCTAGATCTTACATTAACCATATCGCTAACACTAGACCTAAACCTAATACAAAACCTAGCCCTAATTCAAGACCTAAACCTACTGTAAGCATAACCCTAACCCTAAACTTGCCCTAACCCTAAGCCTAACCCTCACCCTAGACATAAGCATAGCACAAAGCCTAACATTTGGCCTAAACATTACCCTAGCCTTATCCCTAACAATAACCCTAACCCTAACACTAATTCTAATCCTATACATTACCCTTATGATAACCCTATTCCTAATGCTAACCCTAGGCCTAACCCTAACCCTATCGCAGACCCTAAATCTCTCCATTACCCTAAACCTACACTGAACCCTAATCCGAACCCTATTCATCACTCTAAATATAACTCTAACCCTAATGCTCATTTGAGCCCTATCTCTAAATCTTAACCTAATACAATGCATAACACTGACCCTGAACCTAAAAATACCCCTTGCTCTAAAACTGACCCTTACCCCAAACTTAACACTTACACTAGACTAAGACATAGTCCTAATCCCAAATCTACTCCTATCTGTAACACTAGACCTGACATTATCCCTAGCCCTAATTCTAGACCTAACCCTACAACAAACCCTAGCCCTCATCCTAGCCCTAAATCTAGCATTACTCATATCCCTAACCCCAACCCTAGTTCTAATCCTAATTTTAACCCTCACTCTACCTCTAAACCTAGCTATAACACATCCCTTTCTCTAAACTTAACCCTAAACCTAGCCCTAATGCTAGGTGTAAGCTGAACACTAACCCTAGTTCTAGTCCTTAACCTGATTTAGCCCTATCCCTAAAACTAACCATAAACCTAGCCCTAAGACTAACTCTTACTCTTGCCTTAGCCTTATCCCTAGTTCTATCCCTATCATTTATCATAACCATAAACCTATCCCTAAACCTTGCCCTATCTTTAGACCTAGCTCTAACCCTAGATCTAACCTTAACTCCAAATCTTAACCTAAACCTAAGCCAAAGCCTAACACAAACACTAGCCCTAACTCTAACGCTAATCATATAACTAGCCCTCACCATAAACCTAGGACTAAAACAAAATTGAGCAATAGGGGCTGAGGATGTGGCTCAAGTGTTAGCGCATTTGCCAGCATGCGCAGGGTACTGGGTTTGATCCTCAGCAATAATACAAATAATTTTTTTAAAAGATGTTGTGTCCACCAAAAACTAAAAAATTAAAAAAATATTTAAAAATTCTCTCTCTCTCTCTCTCTCTCTCTCTCTCTCTCTCTCTCTCTCTCTTTTTCTTTCTAAAAAAATTGAGCAATAGTCCTAACCTTAAACCTTAACTTAAACCAAACCCTAACACTACACCTACACCTAACCCTACCACTAATTCGACTCCTAACCATAACCTTAAACTAACCCTGACCACACATCATATCCTAACACTCACCCTAGGTCTAAACACCACCCTAAACTTAAACTGAACACTAACAGTAACCCTAGCCTTAAATCGAGTTATAATCCTAACCTTAAAACTAACCCTGACACTGAATTATATCCTAACAGTCACCTATCTCTAAACACTGCCCTCTCCTTAAACTGAACCCTCACAGTAATCCTAGCCCTTATTTGAGTCCTAAACCTAACCCTAAAACTAACACTGTCTCTGAATTATATCCTAATGCTAACCCTAGCTATAAATATCACCCTAACTTTAAACCTAACCCTAAAATTAGACCTACCCCTACTCCTAACCCTAATTATAACCCTAGTTCTTACATAATCCATTGCCTTAACTTTAGCCCTAGCCCTAACACAAAAATTAGCCCTAATCTGAGCTGTAAACCTAGATTTAACCCTAACCCTAGCCCTAACCCTAGCCCTAACCCTACCTCTAAGGCTATCACTTACCCAAAGTGAAACCCTAACCCTAATGGTAACACTAGACCTATCCCTAATCCTAAATATAACCAAAATCCTAACCCTATTAATAGTTATACCCCTACCCTCACGCTAACTCTGACCCTATTCGAAATCCTAATGTTAAGCTCAACCTTTATTTTGACCCTAACACTAAACCTAGGTCTAAACCTGGACCTAATCCTAGACCAAATCTTAACACTAGCCCTAGACCTAAACCAAATCCTAAATCTAGCCTTAACTCTAGCCCTAGACCTAAACAAAAACCTATCCCTAGCCCTTAAAGTAACCCTTAAACTAACACAAATAATAATCCTACCTCTAGACCTAAACCTAGTTCTAATTCTGGCTGTAAACCTAGCTCTAACTCTCACCCAAACACTGACCCTGCCTTTAAGAGTAAACCTACATCTAAACCTGACACTAACCAAAAATCTAAATCTAACATTAGACCCAGTCATAATCCTATTCCTAAAACTAACCCTAATCATAACCCTAGATCTTACATTACCCACAGCCCTAACCCTAGGCCTAAACCTAACACAAAACGTAGAGCTAATACTAGGCCTAAGCATAACCCTAACCCTAACTCTAACCCTAACCTAACACTTGATTAGTCCTAAACCTAGCTCAAAGCCTAACCCTTACCCTAAACATAAACCAACATCTATCCCTAAGTATATCCTTAACACTAGCCCTAATCCAAAACTTTACCCTAGCCCTAAACCTAGCTCTAAACCTACCCATTACCGTAAAACTAACCCTAAACCTATTGATAACCCTAGGCCTAACCCTAAACCTAAACCTAACCATAAAACTAACACTAGACTTAACCCTAAACTTCACACTCACCATAGACCTAACTAGCTCAAACTCTAACCCTTACCACAAACCTAAACACAATCATAGCCCTAACCCTAAACCTAAACCTAAATCTAACAATACCAATAACCCTATGCCTACATCTAACCATATCCATTAATCTAACCCTAACCCTCCTCCTAATGATGATGCTAGCCCTAATCCAACCCTAACCCTAACCTTACTCTAATCTTATCCCTAGACATAACTCTAGACCTAACCCTTGCCCTAGCCCTAACCGTAGTTCAGAACCTAATCCTTATGCTAAACATAACCCTAAAACTAACCCTAGTTCTAACCCTAAACTGAACCCTAACTCAAGTCCTATTCCTGACCATAACACTAGCCCTAAACTAAGCTCTAACCCTATCCATTATCCTAACCATTTCCCTTATCCTAATGATAACCTGAGGCCTAAACCTAACACTATCAATTACCATAAACCTAACCTGAACCCTAAACAAAAACCTATCATTACACTAACTCTGACTCTAATGCTTAATTGAGCCCTAACCCTAAACCCTAACCTCAACCAAACTCTAACCTGACCCTGACCTTACTAATTCCCATAGCTCTTAACCTGACCCTTAACCCTAAACCTAATCCTTACACTAGTCCTAGCCATAAACCTAATCCTAAAACTGTCCTATCCTCAACCGTAACACCACACCTGACATTAGCCTTAGCCCTAAACCTAGCCTTAACCCTAACAAAAACACCAGCCCTTATCCTAGCCCTAAACCTAGATTAATCCTAACCCTAACCCTAGCTCTAAACCCAATACTAACCCTAGCCCTAATATTAGCCCTAATTTCACCCTATCCCTAAACCTAACCCTAATCCAAGACCTAAGAATAAACCTAACTCTCATTCTAGCCTTATCATAACCCTAACCCTAGCCCTAAACTTAGTTCTAACCCTTGACCCATCCATAGCCCAAGCACTAACCTTAGATCATAACCTATCTCTAAATCTAACCCTAACCTGAAGTCTAAGCCTAACCCTAACACTAGCCTTAAACCTAACACTAATCCTAAAATGAGGCCTTATCCTAGCCATAGCCCTACAACAAAACCGAGCCATAAGCTCTATCCCTAACCCCTAAACTAAACCAAACCCTAACCATACACCTACCTCTAACCCTAGCCCTTATTCGAGTTTTAAGCCAAACCCTAAAACTAACCCTTAAACTGACTCTGATACTAACACTAATCCTAGCTCTAAACATCACTCTAATCCTAACACTAACCCTAATACTAAACCTAGCCCTAATCTTAACCCTAATATTAGCCCTAATCATAACCCTTGTAGTTTCATTAGCCTAATCTGAGCCCTAACCTGAGCTTTAACCCTAACCCTAGCCCTAGCCCTAATCATAACCATAACCCTAGCCCTAAGCCTATACACTACCATAACAATAACCCTAACCCTAATGCTAATGCTAGGCCTAAACCTAACCCTATCTCTAATTCTATCCCTATCCATATCCCTAAACCTAACATCAACCCTAATTCTAAGCCTATCATTATCCAAACACTTACCCTAATGCTAATTCAATCCCTAACTTTAAGCTTTAACCTATTCCAAACCCTAACCTTGACCCTCAACTTAATAATACCCCTAGCCCTAAACCTGACCATAATCATAAACCTAAACTTTACACTAGACGTACCCATAATCCAAACCCTAAAAGTATCTTTAAACATAATTCTAGACTTGAAATCAGCCATACTCCTAATCCTATCCCTAATCATAAAATAAACACTAGCCCTCATTTTAGCCCTAAACCTAGCCTTAATCATAACCCTAATCCTAACGATTATTCTAAACATCACCCTACCTCTAAAACTAGCTATAACACCATCCCTTAACATAAACTAAATTATAAATCTAAACCTAATTCTATGCTTAAGCTGAAAACTAACCATAGACCTAATCCTAGCCCTAATTTAGCCCTATCCCTAACCCTAACCCTAACCCTAACCTTAGCCCTAAGAATAACAATAATTCTCACACTAGCCCTATCACTACTTCTAATCCTAGCCCTTACCATAACCCTAACCCTAGCCCTACCCCTTGACCAATCTTAGTCCTAGCCCTAATCCTAAGCCTAAGCCTCATACTAACACTAAACCCAATCCTAACACTAATCATAAACTAGCCCCAACCCTACCACTAGCAGTAAAACAAAACTGAGCATTAGCCCTAACCCTAAACCTAACTTAACCAAACCTTACAATACACCTAGACCTAACATACACTTAATTTGACTCCTAATCCTAACCTTAAAAGTGTACCTGACAATGACTCTTATGCTAAATTCATCCTAGCTCGAAACACAATCCTAAACTTGAACCAAAACTTAACAGTAACCTTAGCCCTTATTTGAGTCCTAATCCTAACTCTTACCCTGAATCATATCTTAAAACTAACCCTAGCTCTAAATATCACCCTAAATTTAAACTTAACCCTAATACTAAAACTGCCCTTAACCCTAACCCTAAAACTAACCCTAATTGTAATCCTAGTTCTTATATTAGCAATTGTCCTAACCCTAGTCCTAACCCTAACATAAAACTAGCCCTAATCCAAACCCTAAACCTAACTTTAACCCTAACCCTACCCTAACTCTAGCCCTAAACTTAGCAAAAACTCTCTCCCTTATCCTAAGTGAAACCCTAACCCTAATGTTAAACCTAGACCTGTCCCTAATCCTTAGGCTAACCAAAATCCTAACCCTATTAACAGTCCTGACCCTAGCCCTCATTGTAGCTCTAATCCTATCCCAAACCCTTACATAACCCTGACTGTTATTCTGACCGTAACACAAACCCTAGGTCTAAAACTGACCCTCAACCTAGAGTAAACCCTAACACAGGCCATACCGCTAACTTATACCTGAATCTAACCCTAACCCTAGCCCTAAGACTAACTCTAACTCTCACACTATCCCTAATCCTAGTTCTAAGCCTATCCATTACCAAAACCCTAACCTTAGCCCTAATCCTTGCCCTATCCTTAGTCCTAATGCTAACCCTAGATCTAACCCTAACTCAAAATCTATCCCTAACCCTAAGCCTAAGCCTAACACTAAAACTAGCCCTAACCCTAATGCTAATTGTAAAACTAACCCTAACCCTAACTCTAGCAGTAAAACAAACTGAGCAATAGCCTAACCATAAACCTTATCTGAAACCAAAACTTAACACTACACCTAGACCTAACCATAGCTTTAATTCGAGTCCTAACCTTAACCTTAAATCTAACCCTGATCCTGATTTATATCCTAATACTCACCCTAGCTCTAGAAACTCTTGTAACCTTAAACTGAAACTTAAAAGTAAACCTATTCCCAATTTGAGTCTTAAACCTTACCCTGACCATGACTCAAATCCTAACCCTAACCCTAGCTCTAAACATCATCCTAACCTTAAACCTAACCCTAACACTAGACCTACCCCTAATCCTAACCCTAAAACTAACCCTCATTGTAACCCTAGCTCTTATATTAGATATTGCCCTAACAATAGCCTTAAACCTAACACAAAACCTAGCCCTAATCCGAGCCTTAAAAGTAGATTTAACCCTACCCTAACTCTAGACCTAACCCTAGCTCAAAGGCTATCCCTAACCCTATGAATAACCCTAACCCATAATTATAGCCCTAGACCTATGCCTAATCCTTAGGCTAACCAAAATCCTAACCTTATTAATAGTCCTGACCCTAGCCCTCATTCTAGCTCTAATCCTATCCCAAACCCTATCGATAACCCTGACCCTTATCCTGCCCCTAACACAAACCCTAGTTCTAAACCTGACCCTTACACTAAATTAAAACCTAACACTAACCCTAGACAGAAACCTAATCCTAAATCTAGCCTTAACTCTAGCCCTAGATCTAAACAAAAACCTAGTCCTAGGCCTAACAATACCCCGTATCCTAACACAAACTTAACCCTACCCCTAGACCTAAACCTACTCCAAATTATGGCTGTAACCCTAACTTGAACTCTAACCCAAACGCTGACTATGCCTTTAACAGTAAACCTACTTCTAAACCTGACCCTAACTGAAATTCTAAACCTAACACTAGACCTTGGCATAACTCTAACCCTAAAACTTGCCCTAATAATAACCCTAGCTCTTACATTACCCACAGGCCTAAATCTAACACAAAACATAGAGCTAATCCTAGGCCTTAACCTAGCCCTAAGCATAACCCTAACCCTGACCGTAGCCCTTACCCAAACCTAACTCTCACCTTAGTCCTAACCCTAGCTCAAACCTAACTCTTACTATAAAAATCAACCTAGAACTATCCCTGAATCTAACCCTAAACCTAGTCCTAATCCTAACCTTAACCCGAGTCCTAATCCTAGCTCTAAACCTACCCATTACCCTAACCCTAACTCTAAACTTGATTGTAATCCTAGCCTTAAACCTAACCATAATCCTAACCCTAAACAGAAAACTAACCCTAGACCTATCCCTAAACTAATAGTCGCTATAGCCCTAAACATAGATCAAACCCTAACCCTTAACACAAACATAAACATAACCATAGACCTAACCCTAAACTTAAATCTAACCCTGTCCATAAACTTAAACCTACATCTAACCATATTTATTACCCTAACCCTAACCATAAACTTAATTACAACCATTTCTCTAACCTTACTCTAACCCAAATCGTATCCCTAAACCTAACCCTGAACTAACCCTGACTCTAACCCTAATCATAGCTCAGAACCTAACTCTTACACTAAACATAATACTAACCCTAACCCTAGTTGTAACCTGTACCCTAAAACTAACTCAAGACATAATCCTAACCATACGTCTAGCTATAAACTTAGATCTAACTTTATCCATTACCCTAAAATTAACCTATACCCTAATGCTAACTCTAGGCCTAACCCTATCTCAAGACCTAATCCTAACTATAACACTAGCCCTAAACTTAACTCTAACTTTATCCATTATCCTAAACATAACCCTTTCTCTAATGCTAACCCTAGGCCTAACCCTAAACCTATCACTAACCCCAACCCTATCAATTACCCTGAACCTAACCTGAACTCTAAATCTAAACCTATCATTACCCTAACAATAACCCTATTGCTAATTTGAGCCCTAGCCCTAAACTCAAACCTAAAAGAAACACTAACCATGACCCTGACCCTAATAATTCACCTAGTTCTAACCTAACCCTTACCCTAAACCTAATCCTTACATTAGACCTAGCTGAAATCTAACCCTAAATCTGTCCATAACCATAACAATAGACCTGACATTAGCCCTAGATATAATCCTAGCCCTAACCCGAACACAAATCCTAGCCCATATTAGCCCTAAACATAGCCTTAATCATAACCCTAACCTTAAACCTAGGCCTAACTTAAAACCAACCCTATCCCTAATCTTAGACCTACCTTAGCCTTATCCCTAACCCTAACCCTAACTCTAACTCTACCCTAAAACTAAGTCTAATTCTCTCCCTAGCCCTAAAACTAGTTCTACTCCTACCCCTTAATGGAACCCTAAACCTAGCCCTAACTCTAGGCCTAACCTTAACCATTTCCTTAGCGCTAGCCCTAACTCTAGATCTAACCTTAATTCTAAATCTAACACTAATGCAAAGCCTAAGCCTAAACTCTAGGCCTAACCCTAACCATTTCCTTAGAGCTAGCCCTAACCCTAGATCTAACTTTAACTCTAAATCTAACCCTAATGCAAAGCCAAAGCCTAACACTAACCCTAACATTACTCCTAAAACTAGCCCTAACTCTAGGCCTAGCCCTAATACAAAACCGAACTATAGCTCTAACCCTAACCCTTAACCTAAACCAAACCCTAACCCTACACCTAGACCTAACCCTAGCCCTAATTCGAGTTTTAAGTAGAACCCTAAAACTAACCCTAACCCTGATTCTGACGCTAACACTAACCCTAGCTTTAAACATCACCCTAAACATAACCCTAAACATAACAGTCGACCTAGCCCTAACCCTCACCCTAAAACTAGCCCTAATTGTAACTCTAGTACTTACATTAGCCATAGCCCTAACCCTAGCCCTAACTTAACCCAAACCCTAGCCTAATCTGAGCCCTAAACCGAGCTTTAACCCTAACCCTAAACTTAACCATAAACCTAGCACTAAGAATAACCATAACCTTTTTCTAACCCTAGCTCTAACCCTATCCATTACCCTAATCATAATCCTAACCCTAATGCTAACCCTAGGCCTAAACCTTAACATATCCCTAATCCTAACCCTATCCATTTCTCTGAACCTAACTTGAAACCTAAACCTAATTATATCATTACCCTAATCCTAACCCTATGCTAATTCGAGCCCTAAATATAAACCTTAACCTATCCCAAACATTAATCATGACCCTGACCCAAACAATACCCTTAACTCTAAACCTGACCCTAACCCTAAATCTAATCCTTACACTACACCTAACCTAACCATAAAACTATCTTTAACTATAAAGCTGTACTTAAAATTAGCCCTAGCCCTAATCCTAGCCCTAAACCTAGCCTTAATCCTAACCCAAATTAGCCTGAGGTTTAACCCTAATTCTAACCCTCGCCCTAGCCCTAAACCTAGCTATAACCCCATCCCTTACACTAACTCTAACCATAACCCTAAACCTAACCACAATATGAAACTTAACCATAACCCTTGCCTTAATCCTAGGCCCAACACTAACACTAAGCCTAGCACTAACCCTAATTTAGTCCTATCCTAACCCTAAACCTAGTCTAAAGACTAACTCTAACTCATGCCCTAGCCCTACCCCTAGTTCTAACCTTAGCCCTAGCCCAACCCTGGATCTAAACCTAACTCTAATTTTAAACCTAACTCTAAATTTAACCATAACCATAATCCTAATCCAAACTCTAACACTAGCACTAACAATAATGCTAATCCTAAAATTTTACTTACCCCTAGCCCTAGCCCATAAAACAAAACCAAGACATATCCCTAACCCTGACCCTTAACCTAAACCAAACCATAAACCAACACCTAGCTCTAACTCTAACTCTAAACATAACCCTGAGCCTGATGCTGATTCTAACACTAATCCTAGCTCTAAATATCACCCTAACTTTAAATTAATGCTAACACTACACTTAGCCTTAACACTAACCCTAAAATTAGCCATAATCATAACCCTAGTTCATACATTAGTCATTGTTGTAACCATAGCCCTAACCCTAACACAAATCCCACCCCTAATTCTAGTCCTAACCCAAGCTTAAACCCTAATCTTAACCCTAACACTACCCCTAACCCTAACCCTAAACATAGCCCTAACCCTATCCCCTACCCTAAACCAAACCCTAAACCAAATGCTAACCCTAGTCCTAACCCTAATCCTTAGCCTAACTTAAACATTAACAGTATTACTAGTCCTAACCCTAACCCTCATTCTAGTTCTAACCCTATCCCTTACCCTTATTTTGATCCTAACAGTAACCCTAGGTCTAATCCTGGCCCCAACCCTAAACCAAACCCTAACACTAGCCCTACCAGTAACCCTATAACTATACCTTACCCTAACACTATATCTAGACCCCAAACTAATCCTAAATATAGCTATAATTCTAGCCCTGGATCTAAACAAAGTCCTAACTCTAGCCCTAACAATAATCCTTAACCTAAACGAAACACCTACCTTGCCACTAGACCTAACCCTAGTCCTAATTCTGGCTCTAACCCTAACCCTAATGCTATCCAGAACACTGACACTGACCCTAACATTAACCTATCTCTAAACCTGACCCTAAAGCAAAACCTAATCCTAACACTAGACCTAACCATAACCCTAACCCTAATACTAGCCCTAAACATAACCCTAGCCCTAACCCTATTTTAACACTAGTCTTAAACCTAACAGTAACCCTAACCCTAACCATAGTCCTAACTCTATCCCTAAACCTAACAAAAACCTAGCCATAATCCTAGGCCTAAACTTAGCCCTACGTATAACCCTAACCCTAACCCTTGCCTTAGACCTAAACCTAGTTCAAAGCCAAACCTTTACCCTAAACATTGCCCTAGCCATAATTTAAATCATAACCTTAACTCTAGCTCTTATCCTAACCTTAATCCTAGCTCGAACTTTAGTTCTAACTCTGTCAATTATCCTAACCCTAACCCTAATTATAACACTATCCCTAACACTAAACCGAACCCTAACCATAAACGTATCCGAAGACCTAACTATAAACCTAAACCTTACCATAGCCCTAACCCTAGAGGAATCATTAAACCTTACACTAAACCTAATCCTAAGACTATCCCTAATCTATACCCTAACCCTAACCCTAAATCTAACATTATCCATTACCCAAACCTAACCCTAACTGTAATGAAAACTCTAGCCATAACCCAAACCCTAAACCAAACCCTAACCATAAACATATCCATAGACCTAAACATAAACCTAACTCTCATGCTAGCCCTAACCGTACTCAAACACTAACCCTTACCCTAACCTAACCATAACCCTAGCCCTAAACCGAACTCTAATCCTAGCCCTAATCCAAACAATAACCTAGCCCTAACCCTAGCTCTAAATCTATTCATTATACTAAACATAATTTTAACCAAATGCTAACCTTAACCCTATTGCTAAACCTAACCCATCCATTACTCTAAACCTTAACTGAAACCTAAACCTAACCCTATCCATGTCCCTAACCCTAAGCCTAAACCTAACACTAATTCAAGCCCTAAAACTAAACTTTGAAATAAACAAAATGCTAACCCTGATCCTAACCCTAATAATACCCCTAACTGTAAACCTGACTCTTACGCTAAACATAGCCCTAGCCCTAAACCTAGCCTTAATCCTAACCTAAACCCTAACTGTACCACTATTCCTAATTCCAACCCTTACCCTAGCTCTAAAGCTAGCTAGGGTGAGGGTTGGAATTAGGAATAGTGGTACAGTGTATTTTGCTTGCTCTTAAAGCACTCAGAGATAAAGCTGTTTCTTTCAACATCAGCTCAGGGTTACATCACAGGAAACAAACCAGAGATTGCTCACTGAGAACTGATTGAGTGTGTGAAGTTTCAAGCAGCTAGCACAAACCCTGTTTGGTTTCCAGCTTCATTTGCATTCACCCCTTTAGGGCAAAAAGAAGAGAAACATGAAAATTGAAACTGTTCCTGAGAGAAAACCCTTTTATGTAGGAGACCCAAACATTTTGAGTATAGTCAAAATAAGAAAAAGGTGAATCCTGCCCAGTATAATAGAAATTTGAAAACAAAACTAACTCTTACCTTAACACTAAGTCTAATCCTAGTCCTAACAATAACCTTAACCTGTCCCTTTGATCCTAGAAGTCACGCATTGGGGAGCCAAGTTGGGTAGGCTAACAGATGAATCTTTCACAATATCAAATAAATCTGACCAAATAATTGGGGAGGTACTTCAGTACATGCCTATTTCCCTGTTTTATCCTAAAGTGCTCTCACATAAAGTTGCTTTGCATGCTTCAGCTTAGGGCTACTTTTACAAGAAATAAACCAGAGGATGTCCATAGAAGACAGATTGAGTGTGTGAGGCTTGAAGTAGCTAGCACCAACCCTGTTGGATTCCCAGCTCTATTTCCATTTACATGCATAGGTCAAAATAAAATAAAAACTTAAAATGCAAACTGTTCAAGAGGTCAAACCCCTGACCCAAGAGGACCAAACCTAAAAAATATAGTAATGCTAGGCAAAGGTTGAATCCTGTTCAGTATCAAAAAAATTTGAACAAAACTAAATCTAACAAACACTAGCTGTAACCCTAGCCCTAACCTAATACTAAATTTAACCTAATCTGTGTAGAAAACCATTGATCATAGTAGTCTCCAAATAAAGGAACCCAGTGGGGCAAGCTAACAGATGAATCCTGTGCAGTATCAAAGAAATCTGAGCAAATATTTAGGAGGTATTTCAGTACATGCATATTTCCCTGTTTTCTCCTAATGTGCTCTTGGATAAATTATTTTTTCATGCTTCAGTTTAAGGTACTTTCACAAGGAACAACCAGAGAGTGCCCACAGAGAGCTGATTGAGTTTGTGAAGTTTCAAGCAGCTAGTACTAACTTTGTTTGATTTTCAGCTCCATTTCATTCACGTCTATAGGCAATAATAAGTGAAACCTAAAAATTCAAACTGTTTCTGACAGTAAACTGGAACCTTGAAAACCCAAACTTGGGAATCCTACTAAGACTAGGAAAAGGATGAATCCTATACAATATCAAATTAATTCATGCAAAAATTGAAGTTTTCTCATAAAGTGCTAACAGAAAAAGCTCTTTCTTTTTAATTCAGCTTTTGGCTACTACCACAAGAAACAAATGAGAGAATGTGCACTGAGATCTGATTGAGTGTGTGAAGTTTCAAGCAGCTAGCACAAACCCTGTTTGAGTCCAGCTCCATTTCCATTCACCACTATAGGGCAAAATGAAGTGAAACATGAAAATTAAAACTGATCCTGAGAGCAAACCCTATTACCTAAGAGGCCCGACCATGGGGAGCATACTAAGAATAGGAAAAAGATAAATTCTGCCCAGTATCCAAAAAGTTGAAAAAAATAACTTTAACCCTAACACTAGTTCAAACACTTGCCCTAACTCTAACGTAACACTAAGCCTAACCTGTTAAGATAACTTTTTATCATAAAAGTTTTAAACTTGGGGAGACTTGTGGACCAAGCTTACAGATGAATCCTGCACAGTATCAAAGAAATCTGACCAAATAATTGGGGGAGGTATTTCAGTACGTGCATATTGCCCTGTTTTCTCCTAAAGTGCTCTTGGATAAAGTTGTTTTGCATGCTTCAGCTTATGGATACTTTTACAAGGAAGAAAACAGAGAATGCCCACAGACAACTGATTGAATATGTAAAGTTCAACCAGCTAGCTTCAACCCTCTGATTTAAAGCTCAATTTGCATTTACCCATGTAGGTCAAAATGAAGTGAGACATTAAAAACAAACTGTTCCTAATAGCGAACCATTGAACGGAGAAGGCCCAAAACTGGGCACATAGTAAGGCTAGGTAAAAGATAAATCTTCCAATTATCAAAAAAAAAATTTGAAGAAAACAAACTCTAACCCTAAAACTAGGTGTAAAGCTAGCCCTAACCCTAACCATAACAGTAACCCTTACCTGTTTAGAGAACCATTGATCCTAGAAGTGCCAACCTTGAGGAGCCAAGTGGAGCAAGCTAAAAGATGAATACTGCACAATATCAAAGAAATCTGATCAAATTGTTAAGAGACTTATTTCAGTACATACATATTTCTCTGTTTTCTCCTTAAGGGCTCTCGGATACAGTTACTTTTGCATGCTTCATCTTTGGCCTACCTTCAAAAGAAAGAAACCAGAGAGTGCCCACTGAGAACTGATTGTGTGAAGATTCAAGCACCTCCTGCCAACCCTGTTAGATTTGCAGCTCAATTTTCATTCACATCAACAAGCCATGGTGAAGGGAAACCTTAAAATACAAACTGTTCCTGACACCAAACCATTGAATTGAGAAGGCCCAAACCTGTGGAGCATAGTAAGGCTATGCAAAATATGAATCTTGTCCAGTATTTGAAAAAAATAGGGCCGCGTGGGTGCTCTTGGCACAGATGGAAGGATCAGCTGCGCAGTTTCTCTGGGTGCAGACAGCAGTCTAAGCCACACCTGTGCTTTCTGTGCAGATGGAAGACAGCACAGAACACAGAGGCATTGCTTGTGGGTCACCAGACTGAGCTCTGGACATAGCACAAGGTCACTCCAGAACACCCACCTCACAAAATACCATACTTGGGTAATAGATGGAATCTGTCTTGCAAAACCTTATTCGCTATCTATTGGTGGGTGTGGCTACCAACTGGGTTCTGCAGCTTATCAGGTAACCAGTTTCCAACTCCCCTACCTCCAGCTGTAACTCAAGATTTTTCTCACAAGCTTTTGGGGGGTGTAGCTATCAATGTGGAACAGCAACTGTACAGGGTTTTTCTTTCTTTCCTTGTTATTTATTTATATTTTTTGCTTTCTCTCTCTATCCCACTTTCAGCCTCCTAACTTTTACTATTTACACATAGGCTAATTTTATGAATACAGATAAGGAGTTTGAATGTATACCTTCTTCCATAAATTTCCCCTGTCTATTCATTAGAGTTCTCCTCCAAAGTTGCTAAGTTATATTAATCACATACCCTCATTCTTTTCTCCCTTAACATAGCATCCTACACCTGACACTCAGTTCTATATACACCACCATAAATGGTATGCCTTTTATGAAACTAATGACTATATTCTAAATAATAATTGAAGCCAACATCTGTAGACACAGAGTCCAAATATAAATGAATTTATAATGGTTAGGTTTAGGCTTTGGGTTAGGGTTAGATTTACAGTTAGGTTTGATCTATGGTTAGGGCTAGGGCTAAGGATAGGGCAAGGTTTAGGACTAGGGTTTGAGTGAGGTTTAGGATTATGGTAAGGGATGGGGTTAGAAATAGCGATAGGGATAGTATGAGAGTTAGAATTAGTCTTAATGGTAGATTAGGGTTAGGGTTAGGAATAGGGCTAAATTCAGACTAGTGTTAGTGTTACGTTTAAGCCTTGGTATAGGGTTAGAGTTAGGGTTACGTTTAGGGTAAGGTATTGGGTTATAGCTAGGATGAGGGCTAGGGAAAGGGTTAGTATTAGGATTAGGGCTAGGGTTAGTTTTGGGGTTAGGATTAAAGCTAGGTTTAGGGCTAGGATGAGCACTAATGTTTGTGTTAGGATTAGGGCTAATATTAGGGCTAGGGCTAATGTCAGGTCTAGGGTTACAGTTAGGGATATATTTAGTGTTAGTTTGTCTTGGTCCAGTGTAGGGGTTAGGTTTATACTAAGGTTCAGTTTTTGAGCTAGGGTTATCTTTAGGGTCAGGATCAAGGTGAAGGTTTGGTTTAAGTTAGTGTCTAGGTTTAGGGCTTGAATTATCATTAGGTTTAGGGTTAAGGCAATGAAAGGGTTAGGTTTAGGGTTCAGGTTTGCTTTAGTGTAATGGATAGGGTTAGGGTTAGGCCAAGGGTAAGCATAAGGGTTGGGTTATCATTAGGGTAATGGATAGGGTTAGAGCTAAGGTTAGGGTAGCATTATGTATAGGATTAGGGCTTTTGTTTGGGTTAGGGTTAGGTTTACATTTAGAGTTAAAGCTAGGTTTAGGGGCTGGGGATGTGGCTCAAGAAGTAGCATGCCCTCCTGGCATGCACGGGGCACTGGGTTTGATCCTCAGCACCACATATCAATAAAATAAAGATGCTGTGTCCACCGAAAACGAAAAAATAAATATTAAAAAAACTAGATTTAGGACGCACAGTAAGGCTAGGTTTTGGGTTATTTTAGGGCTAATGTTAAGGCTATGTCTAATGTACAAAGTAGTTTTATGATTAGAGCTAGTAATAGGGTCAGGGTTAGGGCTACATCTAGTGTTAGGGTTAAGTTTATGGTTACAATGTTGTTTAGAGCTAGATGTAATGATAGAGTCAGAGTCAGGGTTTGGATTAGTTTTCAGGTTATTGTTAGGACTAGAATTGGAGATAGAATTAGGGCTATTTGTAGGGTTAAGGTTTGGTTTAGGTTAAGTGTTAGGGTTAGTGTTATGATTCAGTTTTGATTTAGGGCTAGGGGTAGAGTTAGGGCTAGTTTTAGGATTAATGTTAGGATTAGGGCTAGAGTTAGTGTGAGGTTTAGGCTTAGGTTTAGGGTTAGATTTAGAGTTAGGTTTAGATCTAGGCTTTGAGCTAGGGGTAAGGATAGGGCTAGGATTATGGGCTAAGTTTAGGGCTAGGTTTAGGGTGATGGTAAGGGACAGAGTTAGAACTGGATATAAGGCTATGGTGAGAGTTTGAGTTAGTCTTAGGGCTAAGTTTAGGGTTGGGTTAGGGATAGATCTAAATTATGGCTGGTTTTAGACTAGGGTTAGTGTTAGGGTTAGGCCTAGGTTTAGGGCTAGGGTTAGTGTTAGTGTTAGTGTTAGGGTTAGGGTTAGGTTTAGGTTAAGGGATGGGATTCTAGCTACTTTTAGGACTAGGGTGAGAATTAGAATTAGGGTTTTGGTTAGGATAGGTTTATGATTAAGGTGAGGTTTATGGCTAGGATGTGGGCTAAGGATTGTTAGGATGTGTGTTAGGATTAGGACTAGGATTAGATCTAGGGCTAATGTCAGGTCTAGGGTTACAGTTAGAGAGTGTTTTATGGTTAGGTTTATTCCTAGGTCTATCGTAAGGGTCAGGTTTCTTGTTAGGGTCAGGTTTAGACCTATGGGTATGACTAGGGTCAGGGTCAGGGTTAGGGTTTTTATTAGATTAAGGTTTAGGTTGAAGGCTCAATTTATCATTATGGTAAGGGATAGGATAATGATACTTTGAGGTTTAGGGTACAGGTTAGGTGTAGGGTAATGGATAGGGTTAGGGTTAAGGATAGGGTTAGGGTTCGGCCTAGGGTTAGCAGAAGCATTAGGGTTATCATTAGGGTAATGGATAGAGTTAGACCTAGTGATAGGGCTAGTGTTATGCTTAGGATTAGGTCTAGGGTTAGGCTTAGGTTTAGGGTCAGGGCTAAGGTTAGGGTTATGTTTACCTTTAGGGTTAAAATTAGGGTAGGACTTGGGTTAGGGCTAGGTTTTGCAATAGGTTAGGGCTATGGCAAATGTAAGAACTTTGTTATGATTAGGGCAATTTTAGGGTTAATGTTAGAGCTAAGTATAGTTTTAGGGTTAGGTTTAGGGTTAGGGTGATGTTTAGAGCTAGGGTTAGTGTTAGTGTCAGGTTCAGTGTTCAGTTTAGGGTTATGGTTAATGTGAAAGCCAGAATTAGAACTAGGGTTAAGTCTAGGGGAAGGGTTAGTGTTTGGCTTTAGGCTAAGTGTTAGGGCTAGGGCTAGGTTTTTCTTTATATCTAGGTCTAGAGTTATGGATAGAATAGGATTAGTTTTAGGTCCAGGGCTAGTGTTAGGGTTAGGTTTAGCTATACCATTACTAGTAGGGCTAGTGTTAGAGTTCGGATTAGGGTTAGGTTCAGGTTTAGACCCGTGATTAGTGTTAGGGTTAGAATAAGGGTCAGGGTTAGGGTTAGGGTTTGGGTTTTGTTTAGAGCTAGAATGAGGACCAGAGTTAGAACTAGTAATAGGGTTAGGGTTTGGTTAGGTTAAGGATTAGAATTAGGATTAGCATTAGGCTTAGGGTTTGGCATAGGGTAAGGAACAGTGTTAGAGCTAGGGTTATGGTTAAAGCTAAGTTTAGGGCTCAGGTTAGGGACAGTTTTGTGTTAGGGTTTTGGCTAGGTTTAGAGCAATGGCTAATGAAAGAACTAGGGTTTTTAGTGTTAGTTTTAGGGTTATGGTTAGGGGTTAAACCTCTAATGTTAGGATTAGGTTTAAAGTTAGGGTGAAATTTAGAGCTAGTGTCAGTGTTAGGTTAATAATCAGGGTCAGGTTTGGTTTTAGGGTTAGGGTTAGGACTCAAATTAAGGCTATGGTTACTGTAAGGGTTTGGCTTAGTTTTAGGGTGGTGTTTAGAGCTAGGGTAAATATTAAATGATATGAGTCAGAGTTAGGGTTAGCATTAAGGCTAAGATTAGGACTCGAATTAGGGCTAGGATTAAGTCTAGGTGTAGTGTTAAGTTTTGGTTTAAGTTAAGGTTTAGGGTTAGGGATATTGCTCAAATTAGTTTTACTGCATGGGTTGGGTTTATGATTAGCATTAGGGCTAGGGCTAGTGTTAATGTTAGGCTTAGGCTTAGGGTTAGGGTAAGATTTTGAGTTAGAATTAGATCTAGGGTTAGCACTAGGAATAAGGATTAGGCAAACATTATGGCTAAATTTAGGGCTAGAGTTAGGGCTAGGGTTAGGATTATGGTAATGGATAGGGTTGGAAGTAGGGATAGGGCTAATGTGAGCATTAGAGTTATTCTTAGGGCTAGGGTTACGGTTAGGGTTAGAGATAGGGTTAAAATAGGGATAGAATTAGGGCTACAGTTAGTGTTCACCTTATGCCTAGCATTAGGGTTAGGGTTATGATTAATTTTAGGGTAAGGGATGGCATTATAGCTAGGTTTAGAGATAGGGTGAGGGTTAGAATTAGGGTTAGGGCTATGGTTAGGGTTAGAGTTCTGATTAAGGCTAGATTTGGGGCTAGGATGAGGGCTATGGTTCATTTTAGGGTTAGGGCTAGGATTAGGGCTAGCACTAATATCAGATATAGGGTTATTGTAAAAGATAGTTTTAGGGTTAGGTTTATGGCTAAATGTAATATAATGTAAGGGTTAGGTTTAGGGTTAGGGTAAGTTTTAGAGTTAGGGGTATTATTAGAGTCAAGTTCTGGGTTAGAAATTTGGGATAGGTTAAGTTTTAATGTTAGGGATTGAATTAGCGTTATGGTTAGTGTTAGTGTAATGATAGGTTGAGGCTTAGGGTTTAGGTTTGGTTTAGAATACTGCATAGGTTTAGGATTAGGGATAGGGTTAGGTTTAGGCCTAGGGTTATAGTTATGGCAATGGATATGGTTAGAGCTAGGGTTAGGGTTAGGGTTATGGTTTTGATTAGGGCACGGTTTAGGATAAGGGTTAGGTTTAAAATTCAGTTTAGGGTTTGGATTAGGGCTAGGTTTTGGGTTAAGTTCATGTTAGGGTTAGGGGTAAGACTTTAGTAAGTACCAGGGTTACAATTAGGGTTAAATTTAGGGTTAATGTTAGTGGTAGGTCTAGTGTTAGTTTTAGGGTTAGGGTTAGTATAATAGTCAGAGTCAGGGTCAGTGTTAATTCTAGTTTTCAACTTAAAACTATAATTAGAGCTAAGGTTAGGATTAGGGTTAGGGTTTTGTTTAGGGTGAGGGTTAGGTTTTAGGGATAGGGATAAAGTTAGATTTAGAATTAGGGTTAGGATTAGTGTTAGGTTTAGGATTAGTGTTTGATTTAGAGTTAAAATTAGATCTAGGTTAGGGCTAGAGCTAATGATAGAGGTAGGGTTAGGGCTAGGGTTAGGTTTAAGGTTAGGGTTCCGGTAAGGGATAGGGTTAGAACTAGGAATGGGGCTAGGGTGAGAGTTAGAGTTAGTCATAGGGCTAGGGTTAGGGATAGGACAAAATTAGGGCTTAGATTATGCCTAGTGTTAGTTTTGGGGTTAGGCCTAAAGTTAGGTTTAGAGTTGGGATTAAGGCTAGGTTCAGGGCTAGGATAAGGGCTGGTGTTTGTATTAGGTTTACTACTAGGTTTAGGGCTATGGCAATGTCAGGTCTAAGCTGTCGGTTGGGGATAATTTTAGGATTAGGATTACGGCTAGGTCTAGTGTAAAGGTTAGATTTAGTTTAAAAGTCAGCTTTAGAGCTTGGGGATTTATTAGGGTCAGGGTCAGTGCTGGAGTTTGTTTGAGGTTAGGGTTTAGGGTTAGGGCTTGAATTAGCTTTAGGATGTGGGGTGGGTGATGATAGGGTTTTGTTTAGAGTTTACATTAGGTTTGGGGTAATTGATAGGGTTAAGGTTAGCGATGGGGTTAAGGTTAGGCCTAGGGTTTGCATTAGGGTAAGGGTTATGGTTAGTATAATGGATAGAATTAGAGCTAAGATTAGGACTAGATTTATGGTTAGGAATAGGTCTTGAGTTAGGATTAGGGTTAAGGTTAAAACTAGGGGTAGCTTAAGTTTATGTTTAGCATAAGTGTTAGGTTTTGAGCTAGGGTTAGGGCTAGTGTGAGGGTTAGGTTTAGAGTTACTTCTAGGGATTAGATTATATTACTCATAGGGTTAGGGTTAGGATTAGGGCTAGGTACATCATTAGCGAGAGGTTAGGGTTACTGTAATGTGTACAATTAGATGTCGATTTAGGGCTATATTTAACGTTAGATTGTGGTTTAGGCTGAGATTTAGGGCTATGGTTATGTTTAGGTTTATAGTAAGTGTTAGGGTTTGAGCTAGGGTTCGGTCTATGGCAAGTTTGAGGTTTAAGGTTAGGTCTAGGGTTAGTTTTCCAGTTAGGTTTAGGTTTACCATTAAGCCTAGGATTATCAATAAGTTTAAGTTTAGGTTTAGAGTAATGGGTAGGTTTATAGCGAGGTTTAGGGCTAGGGTTAAGGTTAAGATTAGGGTAGGGTTAGGGTTAGATTGAGGGATAGTTGTAGGTTTATGTTTAGAGTAATATATAGGCTTTGAGCTAGGTTTAGAACTAAGGTGAGGGTTAGCTTAGGGTTTGGGCTAGGGTTAGGATTTGGGTTATGCTTAAGGCTTGATTTAGGCCTAGGATTAGCTCTATGTTTTGTGTTAGGTTTAGGCCTAGGGTTAGGGCTATGGGTAATGTAAGAACTAGGATTATGTTGAGGGCTAGTTAGGGTTATGGCTAGGTCTAGTGTTAGGTTTAGATTTTCGGATAGGTTCAGATATAGAGATATGTTTACTCTAAAGGCAGGGTCAGTGTGGGTTCGAGTAAGAGTTAGGTTTACAGCCAGAATTAGCTCTAGGTTTAAGTCTAGGTGTAGGTTAGTGTTTGAGTTAGGTTAAGGATTATTGTTAGGGCTAGGGCTAGGTTTATGCTTATGTCTAGTGTTAGCATTATTTTTAGGGTTACGGTGATATTTAGAGCTGGGTTTGTGTTTGGATATGAGTCAGCGTGAAGGTAGGCCTAGGACTCGAAATAGAGCTCAGGTTATGGCTAGTTATGGGTTAGGGTTTGGTTCAGGTTAAGGTTTAGGGTTAGAGCAATGGCTTGGTTTTGTTTTAGGGCTAGGGCTTGGATTAGGACTAGTTTTTGGATTAGCAATAGTGTTAGAGCTAGTGGTAGAATGAGGTTTAAGCTAAAGTTTAAGGTTAGATTTAGAGTTCTGGTTAGATCTAGGGTTAGGGCTATGGCTAGCGTTAGAGCTAAGGTTAAAGATACTGTGAGGGTTAGGGTAATGAATAGGGTTATAAATAGAAATAGGGCTAGGGTGTGAGTTAGAGTTAGTCCTAGGGTAGGGTTAGGGGTATGGTTAAGGTTAGGGTTCAAATAAGGCTAGGATTAGCACTATGATTATTGTTAGGGTTAGGCCTGTGGTTAAGGCTAGGTTTAGGGTTAGTTTTAGGGGAAGGGATGGGGTTATATAGCTAGGTTCCAGTGGTAGAGTGAGGGTTATAATTAAGAATAGGGATAGGTTGAGGGTGAGGGTTAGGATTAAGTCTAGGTTTAGAGCTAGGATGTTGGCTAGATTTTGTGTTAGGGTTAGGGCTAGGTTTAGGGCTAGGGCTAATGTCAGGGCTAGGGTTATGGTTGGGGATAGTGTTAGGGATAGGTTTATGGCTAGGTCTAGTATAAGGGTTAGGTTTAGGGTACGGGTCAGGGATAGAACTAGGTCATTATTAGGGTCAGAGTCTGGGTTAGGGTTTGGTTTGGGTTACAGTTTAAGGTTAGGGCTAAAATTATCATTAGGGTTAGGGTTAGGGTTATAGTAATGGATAGAGTTAGGCTTACACTTCAGGTTAGGTTTAGAGTAATGTATAGGGTTAGTGTTAGGGAAAGGGTTAGGGTTAGGCCTAGGGTTATCATTTGGTTTAGGCTTATGTTTAGAGTAATTGATAGGTTTAGTGCTAGTGTTAGGGCTTAGGTTAAGGTTAGGATTAGGGATAGGTTTTGGTTACCCCTAGGGTTAGTGTTAGGGTTAGGGTTAGGGTAAGTGTTAGGGTTTGAGCTAGGGTTCTTGCTAGGGCAAGGGTTAGGATTAAAATCAGGGCTATAGTTAGGGTTAGGGTTAAAGTTAGGTTTAGGGTTAGGGTTAGCATTAGGGTTAGGGTTATGTTTAAAGTAATGGATAAAGTCAGATCTAGGATTGGGCTATGGTTACTGTTAGGATTAGGGATAGGGTTAGGGTCAGGGTTAGAGCTAGGGTTATGTTTAGGGTAAGAGTTAGAATTTGAGCTAGGGTTAGGACTAGGGCAAGCCTTAAGTTTAGGGTTTGGGCTAAGATAAGGGTTAGATTTATGCTTAGGTCTGGGTTTAGGGCTTGTATTAGAGCTAGTTTTTTTGTGAGGTTATGGCTAGTGTTAGGGCTATGGGTAATGTAAGAGCTAGGGTTATGGTTATGGCTAGTTTTTTTGGGTTAGGGTTATAGATATGTCTAGTGTTAGGTTTAAGTTTTGGGTTAGGATAAGGTTTAGAGCTAAGTTTTATGTTAGGGTAAGAGTCAGTTTTCGGGTCTGCATTGGGTTGATGGTTAGGGCCAGAATTGGAACTAGGGTTAGGTCTAGGGGTAAGGTTAGTCTTTGCATTAGGTTAATGGTTATTTTAGGGCTTGTGCTAGAGTTATGGCTATATTTAGGATTAAGTTTAGGTCTAGTGCTAGTATTACAGTTAAATTTAGGTACAGGTTTACTGGTAGGGCTAGTGTTATTGTTCGGTTTAGTGTTAAGGTCAGGCTTTGACCTAGGGTTAGTGTTAGGGTCAGAATAATGGTAAGGGTTAGGCTTAGGCTTTGGGTTAGTGTTATAGATAGAATGAGGGCTAGGGTTAGGACTAGTAGTAGAGTTAGTGTTTGGGGTAAGCTAAGGATTAGTGTTAGAACAAGGGTAGCATTAGGATGAGAGTTTGGCTAAGGGTAAGGTCTAGGTTTAGAGCTAGGTTTTGGGTTTGTTTTAGGGTTAGGGTTAGGGTTAGGGTTAAAGCTAGGGTTGAGGCTCAGTTTAGAGCTAGGTTTTTTGTTTGGGTTAGGGCTATGGCTAATGTAACAACTAGCTTTATGTTTAGGGATAGTTTTAGGTTTAGGATTAGGGCTAGGTCTAGTGTTTGGGTTAAGTTTAGGGTTAGGGTGATGTTTAGAGGTATTTTTAGGGTCAGAGTCAGGGTCAGTATTAGTTGTAGTGATAGGGTTATTACTAGGTTTAGCATTAGGATTTTGTTTAGTTTAAGGGTTAGGATTAGGGCTATAGCCCAGTTTTGTTTGTGGGCTATGGCTAGGGTTAGGGCTAGTTTTCAAATTAGAATTAGGGTTAGGGCTAATGTTAGGGTGATGTTTTAGGGTTAGATTTAGAGTTAGGGTTAGTTCTAGATTTAGGACTAGGACTAGGGTTAGTACTAAGGTTAGGGTTAGTGTTAGGGTGAGGCAATAGATAAGATTGGTACTAGAAATAGGCCTAGCGCTAGAATTAGGTTTAGTCTTAGGGCTAGGGTTAGAGTTAGGGTTAAAGTTAGCAATAAATTAGGCCTAGGATTAGAGCTATGGTTAGTGGTAGGATTAGGCCTAGGGTTAGGGCTAGTGTTAGTGATAGGGTTATGGTTAGGGTTAGGGTTTGGGGAAAGAATGGTTATACCCAGGTTTAGAACTAGGCTGAGGGTTGAAATTAGCGTTTGGGCTAGGGTTAGGGTTCGGGTTAGGATCTAACATCAGGTTGAGGGCTTGGGTTTGTGTTAGGTTTAAGGCAAGAATTAGGTAGAGTGCTAATGTCAGGTCTAGGGTTACGGTTAGATTTAGGGTAATGGTTAGGGCTAGGGTTGGGTTTAGGGTTATAACAAGGTGTAAGGCTCAGTTTAGAGCTAGGTTTTAGGTTAGATTACACCTATGATTACGACCACATCTAATGTAAGAACTAGAGTTATGATTAGGGCTACTTTTAGGTTAGGGTTAGGGCTGGTTCTAGTTTTAGGGTTAGGTATACTTTTAGGGTGATGTTAAAGCTAGTGTTAGTGTAAGGTCAGAGTCAGGCTCAAGGTTAGTTAGGACTGGAATTAGGGCTAAGGTTAGGACTAGGTGTATGGTTTGGTTTTGGTTTGGTTAAGGGTTAAGGTTAGGGCTATGGCCTGGTTTTGTTTTAGAGCTACAATTAGGTTACAATTAGGGTTAGCTTTAGGGTTAGGGGTGGGGTAGTTCTAGTGTTAGTGTTAGATTTGAGGTTAGGGTGATACTTAAATCTAGAGTTATTTTTAGGAGAGGATTCAGGGTCATGGTTAGTTTTAGGATTTGAGTTAGGACTTGAATTAGAACTAGGTTTACTAAGTTAGTAGGTTTACTAGGTTAGCATCATGTTTAGAGCTAGGATGAGTGTTAGGATATGAGTCAGGGTCAGGGTTACTTTTAAGGTTAGGGTTAAAACTCGATTAGGGCTAGGATTAGTTCTTGTAGTAGTTTAGGGTTTGGTTTAAGTTTAGGTTTATGGTTAGGTCTATTGCTCAGTTTTGTTTTAGTCCTAGGGTTAGGGTTAGGGTTAGGGCTTGTTGTAAAATTTGCATTAGGGTTAGGGCTAGTGTTATTGTTAGGCTTAGGTTTAGGGTTAGGGTTACATTTATACTTAGGTTTAGATGTAGGATTAGGCTAGGATTAAGTATAGGGCAAGAGTTAGGGCCAGGATTAGAGTTATGGTAAATGATAGGGTTAGAACTAGGGAAAGGGCTAGTGTAAGAGTTAGAGTTTGTGATAGGGCTAAAATTAGATTAAGGGTTTGGGATAGGGTTAAATTAGGGCTAGGATTAAGGCTAGGGTTAGTGTTCAGTTTAGGCTTAGCAATAGGGATAGGGTTAGGTTTAAGTTTAGGATAAAAATGGCATTATAGCTAGGTTTAGATGTAGGGAGAGAGTTAGAGTTAAGGTTAGGGCTAGGGTTGGGGTTAGGGTTAAGATTAAGGTTAGGTATAGGGCTAGGATGAGGGATAGTGTTTGTTTTAGATTCAGGGCTAGGATTAGTGCTAGGGCTAATATCAGGTCTAGGGTATGGTTAAAGATAATTTTAGGGTTAGGCTTATGGCTACGTCTAGTGTAAGGGTTAGGTTTAGGGTAAGGGTCAGGTTTAGAGCTCAGGTAATTATTAGGATTAGAATTTGGCTTAGGTAAGGATTTAGTTTTATGGCTCAAATTAGCATTAGGGTTAGGGTTAGGGTATAGTTAGGGTTTGTTTTAAGGTTCAGGTTTGGTTTAGGATAATTGATACGGTTAGTGTTAGTGATAGGGCTAGGGTTAGCCTTAGGGATAGCATTATGGTAAGGGTTATAGTTAGGGTAATTGATAGTGTTAGAACTAGAGTTATGGTTAGAATATGCCTTGAGTTAGGGTTAGAGTTAGTATTAGGATTAGGGTTAGTGTTAGGTTTACCGTTATGTTTAGCATAAAGGTTAGGTTTTGAGCTAGGTTTAGGGCTAGGTTTAGGGTTAGATCTAGGGATAGGATTATGGTAGGTTTAGGGTTAGGGTGGTGGTTAGAGCTAGGATGAGTGTTGAGATATAAGTCAGGTTCAGGGTTATTTTTAAGGTTATGATTAGGACTCGAATTAGGGCTAGGGTTAGATCTAGGTGTAGTGCTAGAGTTAGGGCTAGGGTTATCATTAACATTAGGGTTAGGGTTAAGGTAACAAATAGGGTTAGGTTAAGTTTAGATTTTGGTTTGGAGTTAGAAATAGTGATACGGTTAGGATTAGAGTTATGGTTATATTTAGGTTTATGGTTAGGCTTATGATTTGATCTAGAATTAGGGCTATGTTGAGTGTTAATTTTAGCGTTATGTCTATGGTTAGTTTTCTGGTTAGGTTTAGGGTTTATATTACGGTTTGGGCTAGGATTATCAATAAGGTTAGGTTTAGGGTTAGGGTAATGGGTAGGTTTAGAGCCTGGTTTAGGGCTAGCATAAGTTAAGGATTTGGGCTAGGTTTTGGTGAGAGTTAAGGATAGTTCTAGGTTTATGTTTAGGGTAAGTGTTAGGCTTTGAGCTATCTTAGGAGTAAGGTGTGGGCTAGGGTTATGTATAGAGCTAGTGTTAGGGTTAGGGTTATGCTTAGGGCTAGGTTTAGGCCTAAAATTAGCTCTATATTTAGTGTTAGGTTTAGACCTTGGGTTAAGGCTATGGGTAATGCAAGATTTAGGGTTATCATTTGGGTTTCTTTTAGGGTTAGTGTTATGGCTGGGTCTAGAATTAGGTTTAGGTTTTCAGTTTCATGTTTAAAGGTAGGTTTAGTGTTAAAGGCAGGGTCAGTGTTTGGGTTAGAGTTAAAGTTAGGGTTAAAGCTAGAATTAGGACTTGTTTAGGTCTAGGGATAGAGTTACTGTTTGAGTTAGGTAAAGGTTTTTGTTAGGGCTAGGGCTAGGATTTTGTTTAGGTCTAGAGCTTGAGTTGAGGCTAGATTTAGGATTAGGTTTAAGTCTAGAGCTAATGGTAGGGTTAGGTTTAGGTATCAGGTCACAAGTAGGGCTAGTGTTAGGGTTTGGTTTAGGGTTAGGGTCAGGTTTGACCTAGGGTTTATGTTATGGTCAGAATAAGGGTGAGGGTTAGCATTAGGGTTTGGGATAGCATTAAACCTAGAATGAGATCTAGCGTTAGGACTTTTAATAAGTTTAGGATTTGGATAGCCTAAGGATTAGGGATAGGTCTAGGGTTAGAATTAGGGTTAAGGTTTTGCTCAGGGTAAGGTGTAGGGTTATAACTGGGGATAGGTTTATGGTTAGGGTTAAAACTAGGTTTAGGGCTCAGAATAGGGCGAGTTTTGTGTGAGCTTTAAAGCTAGGGTTAGGGCAATGGCTAATATAATAACTAGGGTTACAATTTGGTTTAGGGTTAGGGGTAGGTCAAGTGTTAGGGTTAGGTTTAAGATTAGGATGATATTTATAGCTAGGGTTAGTGTTAGGATATCTGTCAGATCAGGGTTAGTTTTTGAGTTAGGGTTAGGACTAGAATTAGAGCTAGGGTTACTGTTAGGGTTAAGTTTAAGTTTAGGGTGGTGTTTAGTTCTAGGATTAGTGTTAGGATATAAGTCTGGTTCAGGGTTATTTTTAAGGTTATGATTAGGACTCAAATTAATGCTAGGGTCATTTCTAGGTGTAGTGCTAGGGTTTGGTTTAAGTTAAGATTAGTGTTAGGCCTGTTGCTCAGTTTTGTTTTAGTGCTATGTTTAGGGTTAGGGATAGTTTTATCTTTAGCTTAAGGGTTAGGTCTAGGGTTATGGTTAGGTTTAGGATTAAGGCTAGATTTAAGGATAGAATTAGGGTTAGGTTTTGTGTTAGATTTAGGGCAAGAATTAGGGCTAGGACTAATGTCAGGTCTAGGTTTATAGTTAGATATATTTTTAAGTTTAGGTATATGGCTAGGTCAAACTGAAGTGTTACATATATGGAAAGGGTCAGATAAAGACCTGGGGTATTATTAGGATCAGGGTCAAGCTTCGGGTTTGGATTAGGTTTAAGGTTTAGTGTTAAGGCTCAAATTAGCATTAAGGTTAGAATTAGGGTTAGGATAATGTATACTGTTAAGTTTAAGGTTAGGTTAGGTTTAAGGTGATGTTTATGGTTAGGGTTTGTGGTAGGTTTAGGGTTAGGCTTAGGGTTAGCATTAGCGATATGGTTATCATTAGGGTAATTTATAGGGTTAGACCTAGGGTTAGGGCTAGGATTATGGTTAGGATTAGGGCTAGCGTTATGGTTAGGGTCAAGGTTAGGGTGAGGGTTACAGTTAGGATTAGGATTAGGTTACAGTTTAAGGTTAGAGCTAGGATTTTTACTATGGCTGAGGTTAATTTAGGGTTTGGTTTAGGGTTATGGTCATTGTTAGTGTTATGGTTAGGGCTAGGGTTATCATTAGGGTTAGGGTAATAGGTATAGATGTCAGGTTAAAGATAGGTTTAGGTTTAAGTTAGCGTTAGGTTTAGGTTTAGGATTTGTGTTAGTGTTTGAGGTAGCTTAGGTTTAGGGTTAGGGTTAGGTTCACTGTTAGTTCTAGGGTTAGGTTTTTGTTTAGTGTTAGGTTAGGTTTAGCTTTAGGTCTAGTGTTATCATTAGGGTAAGTTTAGAGTTAGGGTAATGGGTAGGGTTTGAGCTAGGGTTAGGGGTAGAGTTAAGGTTAGTATTAGGGCTGGGGTTAGGGTTAGGGTTAGGCCTTGGGTTAGTGTTAGAGTTACGTTAAGTGTAAGGGTTAGCAATTGAGCTTGGTTTAGGGCTAGGGAGAGGATTAGGGTTACAGTCAGGGCTGGGGAAGGGTTAGGGTTAGGTTTAGGGCTAGGGTTAGCATTAGTTTTAGTATTCATGGTTAGTGTAATCAATAGAGTTAGAGCTAGGTTTGGGCTATGTTTACATTTAGGATTAGGGCTTGAGTTAGTGTGAGGTTTAGGTTTTGGGCTAGGGTTATGTTTAGGGTAAGTTTTAGGGTTTGAGCTAGGGTTAGGGCTAGAACGAAGGTTAGAGTTAGGGTTAGGGCTAGGTTTAGGGTCAGAGTTATGCTTAAGGTTAGGTTTAGGGCTGTAATTATGGCTAGGTTTTCTGTGAGGTTTAGGGAAAGTGTTAGGTATATGGGTAATGTAAGATGTAGAGTTATGGTTATGGCTAGATTTAGAGTTTGTCTATTGATAGGGTTAGTTTTTGGGTTAGGATAGGTTTGGAGCTAGGATTCTTGTTAGGGTAAGTGTCAGGGTTCAGGTTAGGATTAGGTTTAGGGTTAGCTCCAGAATGAGGACTAGGGTTAGCTCCAGGGGTAGAGTTAGTGTTTGGTTTAAGTTAAGGGTTATTTGTTAGGTCTAAAGCTAGGGTTATGGCTATATTTAGGATTAGGTTGAGATCTAGGGCTAGTGTTAGTGTTAGTTTTACGCTTATTGTTAATGGTGGGGCTAGTGTTAGGTTTTGGATAAGGTTTAGGTTCAGGTTTAAACCTAGGTTTAGTGTTAGGGTCAGAATAAGGGTCAGGGTTAGAGTTAGGGTTTAAGTTAAGTTTAGAGCTAGAATTATCATTAGGGTTAGGACTAGTAATAGAGTTAGGGTTTGGGGTAGGCTCAGAATTAGGGTTAGGACTAGGGTAGCAATAGAGTGAGGGTTTGACTAATTGTAAGAAATAGGGTTAGAGCTAGAATTAGGACTAGGAATAATGTTAGGGTTAGGGCCAGGGTTAGGTGTAGGTTTAAAGCTAGGGTTAGGCCTTGGATTAGTGCTAGGTTTTGTATTAGGTTTAGGGCTATGGCTAATTTAAGAACTGGCATTATGATTAGGGCTAGTTTTAGGATTAGGTTTAGGGTAAGGTCAAGTGTTAGGATTAGGTTTAGGGATAGGTTGATGTGCAGAGCTAGGGTTAGTGTTAAGTTCAGAGTCAGGGTTACTATTAGTTCCAGAGTTAGTGATGTTACCCGTATTAGGTCTAGGGTTAGGGCTAGGTGTAGGGTTAGGTTTTGGTTTAGGTTAAGGTTAAGTTCAGTGATATGGCTCGGTTATGCTTGAGGGCTAGGGCTTGGGTTAGGGCTGGTTTTCAAATTAGCATTAGGGTTAGAGCTAGTGTTAGGGTGTGGTTTAGGATTAGTTTTAGAGTTAGGGTTAGATCTAGATTTAGGGCTACAGCAAAGGTTAGGGCTAGGGATAGGTCTAGGATTTGAGTTATCATAAGGGATAGGGTTAGAACTAGGGTTAGGGCTGGGGCAAGAGTTAGAGTTAGTCTTAGTGTTAGGGTTAGATTTAGGGTTAGAATTAGGGCTTATTTAGGGCTAGAATTAGAGCTAGGGTTAGTATTAAGGCTGAGCCTAGGTTTACGGCTAGGTTTATTGTTATGGTTATGGTTAGGTATGATGTTATAGCTAGCTTTAGAACTAGGGCAAGTATTAATATTAGGGTTAGGTCTATGGTTAGGGTTAGGTTTAGGATTAAGGCTAAGATTAGGGCTAGGATTAGGGATAGAGTTTTTTCTAGGGTTAGGGCTTCATTAGAGCTAGGGCTAATGTCAGGTCTAGGATTATGGTTACAGATACTTTTAGGGTTAATATTATTAGGGTTAGGATAAGATTTATAGTTATGGTTTGTTTAGAGTTCAGGTTAGGTTTAGGGTAATGTATAGGTTTAGTTTTAGGAATAGTTTTAAGGTTACCCTAGGGTTAGCGTTAGGGTTGAGATTAGGATTAGGGTAATTGATAGGTTTAGAGCTGGGGTTAGGGCTAGATTTATGGTTAGGATTAAGGCTAGGGTTTCGGTTAGATTTTGGGTTATGGCAAGGGTTAGGTTTAGGTTTAGGTTGAGTGTAAGGATTAGGGCTAGAATTAGGGTTATGGTTAGCGTTAAAACTTATGATTATGATTCGAACTACGATTGGGGATAGGTTTTGGGTTAGGTTAGGGATAGGTTTAGGACTTCAGCTAATGTAAGAACTAAGGTTATTATTAGAACTAATTTTAGGGTTAGAATTAGGGCTAGGTCTATGGTTATGTTTATGTTTAGGTTTTCAGTGATGTTTAGAGCTCGGGTTAGTGTTAGGGACAGAGTCAGGGTCAGGGTTTGTTTTAGGGTTAGGGATAGGACTCAAATTAGAGCTAGGTTTAGGGCTTGGTGTAGATTTAGTGTTTGGTTTATGTTAAAGGTGAGGGTTAGTGCTATGGCTCAGTTGTTTTGTAGGGCTAGGGCTAGGTTGGGGCTAGTTTTAGGATAAGCATTAGTAATACAGCTTGTGTTAGTGAGAGGTTTAGCTTAGGGTTAGGGTTAGATTTAGAGTTAGGGTTAGAAATAGAATTGGGGCTAGAGCTAGGGTTAGGGATAATGTAAAGACAAGTGATAGGAATATGGTAAGGAGTAGGGTTAGCACTAGCAATATGACTAGGGCGAGAGTTAGAGTTAGATTTAGGACTAGAGAAAGGTTAGGTTTAGGGGTAAATTAGGGCTAGGATTAGTTCTTGCATTTGTATTAGGGTTAGCGCTAGTTTTAGGCTTAAGTTTCAGTTTAAAGATAGGGTAAGATTTAGGGAAATGAATGGGGTTAGAGCTAGATTTAAGACTAGGTCAAAGGTTAGAATTTCGGTTATTGCTAGGGTTACTGCTGGATTTAGTAATAAGGCTACGTTTAGGGCTAGGGTGAGGGCAAAATTTGTTTTAGGGTTTTGGCAAGAATTAGGGCTAGGGCTAGTGTCAGGTCTAGGCTTACATTAGAAATACGTTGAGGGTTAGATTTATGGCTAGGTCTAATGTAAGGGTTAGGTTTAGGGTAAGGGTCAGGTTTAGAGCTAGGGTTATTATTAGGGTTAGAATTAGGTTTCAACTTTGGTTTAGGTTAGAGTTTAGGTTTAGATTTGAATTAGCATTAGGGTTTGGTTAGGATAATGTTGGTTTATGTTTAGGGTTCACGTTAGGTGTAGGGTAATTGATAGGGGTAGGGTTAGTAAAAGGGATAGGATTAGGGCTAGGGTTAGCCTTAGCGTTATGTTTGTGCTTAGGATAAAGGATTAGGTAAGGGCTAGGTTTGTAGATAGTATTATTTTTACTGTTACTGCAAACGAATGCTTCAACCTAGAAGAAAGAAATTTGGTGAGTCAACTAGGATTGGTGTACTGATCATTACCACCAAGTACCATCAAGATTGGGTGAAAAAATATTTGCTGAGATTTCAGGAAACTCGTAGTTTTTTGGAAGCTTGGCAACCCCTTTCAATGAAAGATTTTCTTGCCAGTCACTGCTTAGGGCTACATCCATAGGAAACAAAACATAGAGATAGAACTTGAAACTACTTTATTGTTTCAAGTTTCAAGAAGCTAGCACAAACCGTTTTTGATTTAGAGTTCCAACTACATCTATCAATATAGAAGAAAACAGAGTGAAACCTAAAAATTCAAACTGTTACTGGAAACGAACACTTCAAAATAGAAGAATGAAATTTGGTGAGCCAAGTGGGATTGGTGTAGTAATCATTACCTGAAAGTATCATCAAGATTGGGTGAAAAAATATTGTCTGAGATTTCAGGAAACTCGTAATTTTTTGGAAGCCTGGCAACCCCTTTCAATGAAAGTGATTTTTGCCAGTCTCTGCTTAGGGCTACATCAGGAGGAAAAAACCATAGAGACAAAACTCAGAACTACTTAATTTTGTCAAGTTTCAAAGAGATAGCATAAACCGTGTTTGATTTAGAGTTCCAACTACATCTAACAATATAGGAAAAAACAGAGTGAAACCAAAAAATTCAAAGTGTTACTGGAAAAGAACACTTAAACCTAGAAGAACGAAATTTGGGGAGCCAAGTAGACTTAGTGTGCAGATCATTACCACCAAGTATCATCAAGATTGGTTGAAAAAATATTTGCTGAGATTTCAGGAAACTCGAAGTTTTTTAGAAGCTTGGTAACCACTTTCAAATAAAAGGGTTTTTTGCAAGTCTCTGCTTAGGGCTACTTCAAGAGGAAACAAACCATAGAGATACAACTAAGAAATAATTTATTGTCTCCAGTTTCAAGGAGCTAGCACAAACCGTGTTTGATTTATACTTCCAAATTCATCTATCAATACTAAAGAAAATAGAGTGAAACCTAAAAATTCAAACTATTACTGAAAACGAACCATTCAATCTAGAAGAACGAAACTTGGGGAGACAAATGGGCTTAGTGTACTGATCATTTCCACCAAGTATCATCAAGATTCGGTAAAAAAAAATATTTTCTGATATTTCAGAAAACTCGTAGATTTTTGGAAGCTTGGCAACCCCTTTAAATGAAAGTGTTTTTCGCCAGTGTCTGCCTAGGTTTACTTCAATGGCACACAAACCATAGAGACATTACTGAGAACTGCTTTATATTTTCAAGTTTCAAGGAGCTGCTACAAACCATGTTGAATTAGAGTTCTATATTCATCTATCTATATAGGAGAAAACAGAGTGCAACCTAAAATTTCAAACTGTTACTCCATAGGAACGCTTCAACCAAGAGGAATGAAATTTGGTGGACCAAGTTGGCTTAGCGTCCTTATCATTACCTCCTGGTATTATGAAGATCAGATGAAAAATATTTGCTGATATTTCAGGAAACTTGTAGTTTTCTGGTAGCTTGACAACTCCTTTCAATTAAAGTTTTTTTGCCATTCTCTGCTTTGGGCTACCTCAGGAGAAAAGAAATCATAGAGACAAAACTGAAAACTACTTTATTTTATCAAGTTTCAAAGAGCTACTACAAACCATGTTGGATTTAGTGTTCCAAATTCATCTATCTATATGGGAGAAAACAGAGTGAAATCTAAAAATTCAAACTGTTACTGCAAACAAACGCTTCAACCTAGAGGAATGAAATTTGGTGGACCAAGTGGGCTTAGTGTATTGATCATTAACACCAAGTATCATCAAGTTTGGGTGAAAAAATATTTTCTGATATTTCAGGAAACTCGTAGATTTTTGGAAGCTTGGCAACCCCTTTCAATGAAAGTGTTTTTCGCCTGTCTCGGCTTAGGGCAACTGCCGCAGTCCATCTGCAGCAAAATAGCTGGGGGGTGACGAATAACTTGTGTACGTTGATACAGCAGGAACGGGAGCCGTTTATTGTAGGACAACAGAGCTATTTATACATTTTGCACAGCTTATCTTAATTAGCATAAACTAGATACATCAATCAACCAATAAGGAATATCCACACTTAATGGCTCGCTTTTGTTACTTCTCAAACCACTCCCTCTGACATTTTGCCAGGCACCATCCAAACTTGTTTACCAACTCTAACATTTCTCTGGCAAAATACCAGGTGTTATTTTTGACTTATTTACAGACCTTAACAGGCAACTTCAAGAGAAAACAAACCATAGAGGTAAAACTGAGAACTACTTTATTTTGTCAAGTTTCAAAGAGCTAGTATAAACTATGGTGGATGTAGAGTTCCACATTCATCTATCTATATAGGAGAAAACAGAGTGAAACCTAAAAATTCAAACTTTTACTGCAAAAGAACGCTTCAACCTAGAGGAGCAAAATTTGTTGGACCAAGTGGGCTTAGTGTACTAGTCATGAACACCAAGTATCATCAAGGTTGGGTGAAAAGATATTTTCTGATATTTTAGGAAACTCGTAGATTTTTGGAATCTTGGCAACCCCCATTTTATTTTTTGCAAACCATGCTTTTATTTTTATTTTTCTGTGTTTCCTATTAATCTTTTTTTTTAATTTGTTGTTCACAACATTACAAAGCTCCTGACATATCATATTTCATACATTAGAATCGAGTGGGTTATGAACTTCCAATTTTTACCCCAAATGCAGATTGTAGATTCACGTCGGTTTTACATCCACAATTTTACATAATGCTCTATTAGTAACTGTTGTATTCTGATACCTTTCCTACCCTCTACTATCCCCCCTCTCCTTCCCTGCCATCTTCTCTCTCTACCCCATCTACTGTAATTCATTTCTCTCCTTGTTTATTTTCCCATTCCCCTCACACCCTCTTATATGTAATTTTGTATAGTAATGAGGGTCTCCCTTCATTTCCATGCAATTTCCCTTTACTCTCACTTTCCCTCTTATCTCGTGAATCTGTTTAATGTTAATTTTTTCTTCTTGCTCTTCCTCCATGCTCTGTTCATAGTTGCTCTCATTATATCAAAGAAGACATTTGGTATTTGTTTTTTAGGGATTGGCTAGCTTCACTAAGCATAATCTGCTCTAGTGCCCTCCATTTCCCTGCAAATTCCATGATTTAGTCATTTTTTAGTGCTGCGTAATACTCCATGGTGTATAAATGCCACATTTTTTTATCCATTCATCTATTGAAGGGCATCTGGGTTGGTTCCACAGTCTAGCTATTGTGAATTGTGCTGCTATGAACATCGATGTGGCAGTATCCCTGTAGTACACTCTTTTAAGGTCTTCAGGGAATAGTCTGAGAAGAGCAATAGCTGGGTCAAATGGTGGTTCCATTCCCAGCTTTCCCAGGAATCTCCATACTGCATTCCAAATTGGCCACACCAATTTGCAGTCCCACCAGCAATGTACAAGTGTACCCTTTTCTCCACATCCTCACCAGCACTTATTGTTGTTTGACTTCATAGTTGCTGCCAATCTTACTGGAGTGAGATGGTATCTTAGGGTGGTTTTCATGTGCATTTCTCTGACTGCTAGAGATGGTGAGCATTTTTTCATGTACTTGTTGATTGATTGTATATCCTCCTCTGAGAAGTGTCTGTTCAGTTTCTTGGCCCATTTGTTGATTGGGTTATTTGTTATCTTATTGTCAAATTTTTTGAGTTCTTTGTATACTCTGGATATTAGGGCTCTATCGGAAGTGTGAGGAGTAAAAACTTGTTCCCATGATGTAGGCTCCCTATTTACCTCTCTTATTGTTTCTCTTGCTGAGAAAAAAACTTTTTAGTTTAAGTAAGTCCCATTTGTTGGTTCTTGTTATTAACTTTTGTGCTATAGGTGTCCTATTAAGGAATTTGGAGCCCGACCCCACAATATGTAGATCAGAGCCAACTTTTTCTTCTATCAGACACAGAGTCTCTGATTTGATATCAAGCTCCTTGATCCATTTTGAGTTAACTTTTGTGCATGGTGAGAGAAAGGGATTCAGTTTCATTTTGTTGCATATGGATTTCCAGTTTTCCCAACACCATTTGTTGAAGATGCTATCCTTCCTCCATTGCATGCTTTTAGCCCCTTTATCAAATATAAGATAGTTGTAACTTTGTGGATTATTCTCTGTGTCCTCTATTCTGTACCATTGGTCCACCCACCTGTTTTGGTACCAGTACCATGCTGTTTTTGTCACTATTGCTCTGTAATATAGTTTGGAATCTGGTATCGCTATACCGCATGATTCACACTTCCTGCTTAGAATTGCTTTTTTTTTTTTAAAGAGAGAGTGAGAGAGGGAAGAGAGAGAGAGAGAGAGAGAGAGAGAGAGAGAGAGAGAGAGAGAGAGAATTTTTTTTTTAATATTTATTTTTTAGTTCTCGGCGGACACAACATCTTTGTTGGTATGTGGTGCTGAGTATCGAACCCGGGCCGCACGCATGCCAGGCGAGTGCGCGCTACCGCTTGAGCCACATCCCCAGCCCCTTAGAATTGCTTTTCTATTCTGGGTCTTTTATTTTTTCATATGAATTTCATGATTGCTTTATCTATTTCTACAAGAAATGCTGTTGGGATTTTGATTGGCATTGCATTAAACCTATAGAGAACTTTTGGTAATATTGCCATTTTGATAATGTTAGTTCTGCCTATCCATGAACAGAGTATATTTTTCCATCTTCTAAGATCTTCTTCTACTTCTCTCTTTAGGGTTCTGTAGTTTTCATTGTATAAATCTTTCACCTCTTTTGTTAGGTATTCCCATGTATTTATTTATTTATTTTTTTTGAGGATATTGTGAATGGAGTGTTTTTCCTCATTTCCGTTTCAGAAGTTTTGTTGCTGATATACAGAAATGCCTTTAATTGATGCATGTTGATTTTATATCCTGCCACTTTGCTGAATTCATTTATTAGTTCTAGTAGTTTCTTTGTAGACCCTTTTGGGTCTTCTAGGTATAGAATCATGTCAGCTGCAAATAGTGGTAATTTAAGTTCTTCTTTTCCTATTTTTATTCCTTTAATTTATTTTGTCTGTCTAATTGCTCTGGCCAGTGTTTTGAGAACTATATTGAATACAAGTAGTGATAGAGGGCATCCCCGTCTTGTTCCAGATTTTAGAGGGTATGCCTTCAATTTTTCTCCATTCAGAATGATGCTGGCCTGAGGCTTAGCATAGATAGCTTTTACAATGTCGAGGTAAGTTCCTGTTATCCCTAGTTTTTCTAATGTTTTGAACATAAAGTGATGCTCTACTTTGTCGAGTGCTTTTTCTGCATCTATCGAGATGATCATATGTTTCTTATCTTTAAGTCTATTGATTTGGTGAATAACATTTATTGATTTCCGTATATTGAACCATCCTTGCATACCAGGGATGAATCCTACTTGATCATGGTGCACAATTTTTTGATGTGTTTTTGTATTCGATTTGCCAGAATTTTATTGAGGATTTTTGCATCTAGGTTCATTAGAGATATTGGTCTGTAGTTTTCTTTCTTTGAGTTGTCTTTGTCTGGTTTTGGAATCAGGGTGATGTTGGCCTCATAGAATGAATTTGGAAGAGCTCCCTCTTTTTCTATTTCCTGAAATAACTTGAAAAGTATTGGTATTAATTCTTCTTTGAAGGTTTTGTAAAACTCCACTGTATACCCATCCAGTCCTGGGCTTTTCTTGGTTGATAGTCTTTTGATTGCTTCTTCAATTTTATTCATTGATATTGGTCTGTTCAAATTGTGTGTATCCTCCTGAATCAGTCTGGGCAAATCATATGACTTAAGAAATTTATCAATGTCGTCACTATCTTCTATTTTATTGGAATATAGGTTTTCAAAATAATTTCCAATTGAATTCTGTATTTCTGTAGCATCTGTTGTGATATTGCCTTTTTTATCCCGTATGTTAGTAATTTGAGTTCTCTCTCTTCTTCTCTTCTTTAGCATGGCTAAAGGTCTGTCGATCTTATTTATTTTTTTTGAAGAACCAACTTTTAGTTTTGTTAATTTTTTCAATAGTTTCTTTTGTTTCAATTTCATTGATTTCCACTCTGATTTTAATTATATCTTGCCTTCTGCTACATTTGCTGTTGTTTTGCTTTTCCTTTTCTAGGGCTTTGAGATGAAGTGTGAGCTCATTTATTTGTTGTTTTTTTCTTTTTTAGAGGAATGACCTACAGGTGATGAATTTCCCTCTTAAAACTGCTTTCATTGTGTCCCATAGATTCCGATATGTTGTGTCTGTATTTTTATTTATCTCTAAGAATTTTTTTATTTCCACCTTTATGTCTTCTGTAACCCATTGATCATTCAGTAACATATTATTCATTTTCCATGTGAGGTAGGATTTTTCCTTCCTTCTTTTATAATTGATTTCCAGTTTCATTCCATTATGATCAGATAAAATGGATGCTATTATCTCCACATGTTTATATTTACTGAGGGATGCCCTATGGCATAATATATGGTCTATTTTTGCGAAGGATCCATGTGCTGCTGAGAAAAAAGTATATCCACTTGATGATGGTTGATATATTCTATATATGTCAGTTACGTCTAGGTTATTGATTGTGGTATTGAATTCTATAGTTTCTTTATTAAACTTTTGTTTGGAGGATCTGTCCAATGGTGAGAGAGGTGTGTTGGAGTCACCCATAATTATTGTGTTGTAGTCTATTTGATTCTTGAACTTGAGGAGAATTTGTTTTATGAATGTCTCAGAACCATTATTTGCTGCATAAATATTGATAATTGTTATGTCTTGTTGGTGAATGGTTCCTTTTAACAGTATATAATGTCCTTCCTTATCCCTTTTGATTACCTTAGTGTTGAAGTCGATTTTATTCGATATGAGTATGGCCACCCATGCTTGCTTACGAGGACCATGTGTGTGGTATATTTTTTCACATCCATTCTCCTTCAGCCTGTGTATGTCTTATCCAATCAGATGTGTCTCCTGGAGGCAGCATATTGTTGGATTTGTTTTTTTTTAATCCATGATACCAGCCTATGTCTCTTTATTGGAGAGTTTAAGCCATTAACATTTAGAGTTACTATTGATATATGGTTTGTACTTCCTGCCATGTTTGATTATTTATGCTTTTTTTAAAATTTAGTTTGTTTCTCCATGATTATATTTCCCCCCGCCCTCTGTCTTTACCGAGGTACTTCCCAGTGATGGTTTTGGTTCTTGTTTTTCATTTCTTCCTCTTTTAGTGTTTTGCTCAAGATGCTTTGCAATGCTGGTTTTCTGGCTGCAAATTCTTTTAACTTTTGTTTATCATAAAATATTTTTATTTTGTTGTCATACCTGAAGCTTAATTTTGCTGGATACAGAATTCTTGGTTGGCATCCATTGTCTTTCAGTGTTTGAAATACATTGTTCCAGGACCTTCTTGCTTTCAGCCTCTGTGATGAAAAATCCGTTGTTAACCTTATTGGTTTACCCCTGAATGTAATCTGCCTCCTTTCTCTTGTAGCTTTTAATATTTTCTCTTTGTTCTGTATATTGGATATCTTCATAACAATGTTTGTTGTCATTGGTCTACTGTGATTTTGTATGCTTGGTGTCCTGTATGCATCTACAATTTGTATATCTGTTTCCTTTTTTATTTCTGGAAAGTTTTCTGTAATTATTTCATTCAGCAGGTTACTCATTCTCTTGGTTTGAATCTCTATACCTTCCTCTATCCCTATGACTCATATGTTTTTTTTTTTTATGTTATCCCATATTTCTTGGATGTTTTTCTCGTGATTTTTTACCTGCCTTTCTGAGTTGGCTAGACTCTTCAAGATGATATATTTTGTATTCATTATCTGACGTTCTGGCTTCTACTTGCTCCACTCTGTTCGTGATACTCTCATTTGAGTTTTTAATTTGGTTTATAGTTTTCTTCATTTCTAGAATTATTGTTTGGTTTTATTTTATAATCTCTATCTCCTGATAAAGATGCTTAACTTCTTCTTTTATCTGTTTATGTAATTCGTTTTCAATGTGTTCTTTCACTATTTGAATTTGCTGTCTCATATCCTCTTTAAGGTTCCATTCCATCTGTCTAAGGTGTTCCTTGACTTCTTTATATGACCATTTTTCTGATGACTATAGGTCCTCCTGAATATTTAGGCTGTCCTGCATTGTTTGTACTCCTTTTCTTCCTTGCTTTTTCATGCTGTTCGTGTTACTTCTTGTTCTGTTTGACTGCTGAATTACAGTTTACTCATATAAATTTATGTGATGCTTGGGAGGAAAGATATTAGAAGGGAAGGGAAGAAGTCACTAAAGAGAATGAGAGTAAGTAGGTAGAATTCAAGGAAGGGGGGATAAGAAAATTGAAAAGAAATGAAAAAACAAAAGAAGAAGAACATAGGAAATAAAAAAATTAAAAATAATAATAATAAAAAATAAATATTAAAATTAGAAGAAAAAATTTAAAAAAACTTTAAAAAATTAAAAAAACAAGAAAGAAAAATGAAAATAAAAAAAAATTAAAAACAAAACAAAACAAAAAAAAAAACTAGTAAATGCATTCTTAGAGTTTGATTAATGTCTCTTCCAGTAGGTGGAGCTGTGCCCACCAGGCCAACTTCTCCTGTCAATATGCAGGAACCAATCACTGTGCAGCAACTCCTCCTCCAAGACTGGGAGAGTCTCCAATCCTGAGTGCCTAGGGCCTCCTCTTGTGTCTAGTCACTTCCCCACTTTTCCTCTAGCCAGGCCCCTCTCACCGGTGACACTCACCACAATACTGGCTACACGCCAGTTCCAGTGGTCTCAGGAGACCTGTTTTCATGAACGACTGGGCACACTCTCCCGGTTTGCCATTCCCTCAGACCCTAAGCTTGTAGAGCTTGGGGCTGAGAATCCTCAGCGAATTTTACTTGCCCTCCGATAGCCACTCCCCAGGTAGCTGGTGCAAGAGACCTCAGTTGTCAGCACTCGTGGGAGCGGTAGCCGGGAGTTCCGTGCTGCGGGTCCTGCTCCACTGCTGATTCCCTCTGTCTGGCTATCGCGCTCATGGGAGAGCTGGGAGGGGCCCTTACGGGAAAGCTAGGAGGGGCCCTTAAGGTTTCTCTGATGTGTGGAGAGGGAAGGCTAGGGAATTACACACCTGTAGCCGCAGGTTTCATAAAAGTTATCTCCAAAACCAAAGTCTGGTGACATCAGTTCTCTGCCATGGTGATATCTCTTGCAAATGGAGACAGTTCGTTTCCCTTTGCCGGGTGACCAATGTAACGGGTGGGTCCTGTCTCTCCCAAGCCCCGTTTAAATCCTGTGGCCACTGCCTATGAAGGCTCGGTTGGCATTTACCTCCAGAGGATCAGAAGGGCCGACCAGTAGTTTCAGCGGGATGGATTAGTGCTGAGTCACAGCTGTTTGTCTGTGGGAAGCAGGCGAATGGGAGCTTGAATAGAGCCAATATGGGCTGAGTATGTGTTATGAGAGGCCCATACCGTTTGCACCAGATCCACGTAAGCTCAGCATTGTCTAGTGATCCTGAGCAAAGAGCATATAGACAGTTTATAACTCCCTATGGCCACACAGCTGAAGAGGTCAGAGACTTGATCTCTCCACGCCAACCTGTATGTTCGGCAAACCCTTTTAATGAAAGTGCTTTTCACCAGTCTCTGCCTAGGCCTACTTCACGAGGAAACAAACCATAGAGAAAAAATTGAGAAGTATTTTATTTTTTCAAGTTTCAAAGAGCTACTACAAACTATGTTGAATTTAGCATTACATATTCATCTATCTATATAGGAGAAAACAGAGTGAAATCTAAAAATTCAAACTGTTACTGAAAATGAAAGCTTCAACCTAGAAAAACGAAATTTGGTGGACCAGGTGGGCATAGGGTCCTAACCATTACTGCCAAGTATCATCAAGATTGGGTGAAAAAATATTTGTAGATATTTCAGGAAACTCGTATTCTTTTTGAAGCTTGGCAACCCCTTTAAATGAAAGTGTTTTTAACCAGTCTCTGCTTATTGTTAATTCAAGAAGAAACAAACCATATAGACTAAACTGAGAACTACTTAGTTGGTCAAGTTTCAAATAGCTACTACAAACCATTTTTGATTTAGAGTTCTAAATTCATCTATATATATAGAAGAAAATAGAGTGGAACCTAGAAATTCAAACTGTTACTGAAAATGAACCTTTCAACCTAAAAGAACGAAATTTGGTGAGCCAAATGGATTGGCTTACTGATCATTACAACCAAGTATCATCAAGATTGGGTAAAAAATATTTGCTGAGCTTTCAGGAAACTCATATTTTATTGGAAGCTTTGCAAAGTGTTTTTCGCCAGTTTCTGCTTAGGGCTACTTCAAAACGAAAAAAAAAAAAAATCAGAAGACACAAAACTGAGAACTACTTTATTTTGTCAAGTTTCAAAGTGCTACTACAAACCATGTTGGATTTAAAATTCCATATTCATCTATCTAAGGAGAAGAAAACAGAGTGAAACCTAAAATTTCAAACTTTGAATGAAAATGAACGATTCAAACTAGAGGAAAGAAATTTGGGGTGCCAATGGGATTTTTACTCATCTTTACCACCAAGCATCATCAAGATTGGGTGAAAAAATTATTGCTTATATTTCAGGAAAATCATAAGCTTGGTAACCCATTTAAATGAAAGTGATTTATTCCAGTCTCTGCTTAGGGCTACTTCAAGAGGAAAAAAAAAAAAAACACATAGATACAAAACTGAGAACTACTTTATTTTGTCTAGTTTCAAAGAGCTACTACAAACCATGTTGGATTTTGAGTTCCATATTCTTCTATCTATATAGTAGAAAACATAGTGACTAAAAATTCAAACTGTTACAGCAAACAAATGGTTCAAAAAAGAGGAACAATATTTGGTGAGCCAAGTTGGATTGGTGTACTGATCATTACCTCCAGGTGTCATCAAGATTGGGTGAAAAAAACTTTACTGATATTTCAGAAAACTTGTAGTTTTTTGAAAGCTTGGCAACCCCTTTCAATTAAAGTGTTTTTCACCAGTCTCTGCTTAGGGGTATTTCAAAAGAAAACTAAACATAATGACAAAACTTAGAACTAATTTATTTTGTCAAGTTTCAAAGAGCTACTACAAACCATGGTGGATTCAGTCTTCCAAATTCATCTATCTATATAGGAGAAAACAGAGTGAAACCTAAAAATTCAAACTTTTACTGCAAACGAATGCTTCAAGTTAGAGGAAAGAAATTTGGTGAGCCAAGTTGGATTGGTGTACTGATCATTACCTCCATGTATCCTCAGGATGGTGTGAAAAAATATTTGCTGAGATTTCAGGAAACTCATAGTTTTTTGGAAGCTTGGCAACCCCTTTCAATGAAAGTGTTATTCACCTGCCTCTGCTTAGGGCTACTTCAAGAGGAAACAAACCATAGAGTCATAATGGAGAACTGCTTTATTTTGTCAAGTTTCAAAGATGTACTACAAACCATGTTCGATTCAGACTTCCAAAATCATCTATCTGTATAAGAAAAAAAGAGTGAAACCTAAAAATTCAAACTGTTACTGAAAATTAACGCTTCAACCTAAATGAATGAAATTTGGTGACAAACGTGGGATTTTTGTAATGATCATTACCTCCAGGTATCATCAAGATTGGGTGAGAAAACATTTGCTGAGATTTCAAGAAAATCGTACTTTTTTGAAAGCTTGGCAACTGCTTTCATTGAAAGTGTTTTTCACCAGTCTCTGCTTAAAGCTACTTCAAGAGGAAGCAAACCATAGACACAAAAATGAGAACTACTTTATTTTTTGAAGTTTCAAAGAGATGCTACAAACCATGCTGAATTCAGACTTCCAAATTCATCTATCTTTATAAGAGAAAACAGAGTGAAACCCAAAACTTCAAACTGTTACTGCAAATGAAATCTTAAACCTAGAGGAACGATATTTGGTCGACCAAGTGGGCTTAGGGTCCTCATCAATACCGCCAAGTAGCATCAAGATTGGGTGAAAAAATATTTGCTGAGATTTCAGGAAACTTGTAGTTTTTTGGAAGCTTGGCAATCCCTTTAAATGAAAGTGGATTTCTGTAGTCTCTGCTTAGGTCTATTTCAAGAGCAAACAAACCATAGAGACAAAACTGAGAACTACTTTATTTTGTCAAGTTCCAAAGAGCTACTACAAACCATGTTGGATTTAGAGTTCCATATTCATCTATCTATAGAGGAGAAAGAAGAGTGAAACCTAAAAATTCAAACTGTTACTACAAACGGACACTTCAACCTAGAGGAACGAAATTTGGTGAGAAATTGGGATTGGTGTACTTATCATTACCTCCAGGCATGGTCAAGATTGGGTGAAAAAACTTTTGCTGAGATTTCAGGAAACTCATAGCTTTTTGGAAGCTTGGCAACCCCTTTCAATGAAAGTGTTTCTCTCCAGTCTCTGCTTAGGTCTACGTCAAGAGGAAAAACCATAGAGACAAAACTGAGAACTGCTTTTTTTTGTCAAGTTTCAAAGAGCTACTACAATCCATGTTGGATTCAGGGTTCCAAATTCATCTGTCTATATAGGGGAAAACAGAGTGAAACCTAAAAATTCAAACTGTTACTGCAAACGAACGCTTCACACTTGACGAACGAAATTTGGGGGGCCAAGTTGGGTTAGTGTACTGATCATTACCGCCAAGAATCATCAAGATTGAGGAAAAAAAATATTTGTTGATGTTTCAAGAAAGTCGTAATTTTTTGGAAGCTTGGCAAACTCAATGTAAGTGTTTTTTGCCAGTCTCTGCTTAGGGCAACTTCAAGAGGAAACGGACCATAGAGACAAAACTGAGAATGACGTTGTGTTTTCAAGTTTCAAAGAGCTACTACAATCCATGTTGGATTTAGTGTTCCATACTCATCTTTCTATATAGGAGAAAAGAGAGTGAAATCTAAAATTCCAAACTGTTACTGCAAACGAATGCTTCAAACTAGAAGAACAAAATTTGGGGAGGCAAGTGGGCTTAGGGTACTCATCATTACAAAGAAGTATCATCCATATTGGGTGAAAAAATATTCGCTGTGGTTTCAGGAAACTCCTAGTGTTTGGAAGGCTGGCAAAAACTTTCAATGAAGGTGTTTTTCTCCAGTCTCTTCTTAGGGCTAATTGAATAAGAAACAAACCATAGAGACAAAACTGAGAACTACTTTATTTTTTTAAGTTTGAAAGAGCTACTACAAACCATGTTGGATTTAGAGTTCCATATTCATCTATCTATAGAGGAGAAAAGAGAGTGAAACTTAAAAATTCAAACTATTATTGGAAACAAACACTTCAACATAGAGGAAAGAAATTTGGGGTGCCATGTGGGCTTAGTGTATTGATCATTACCGCCTAGTCTCCTCAAGTTTGGGTGAAAAAATATTTGCTGATATTTCAGGAAACTTGTAGTTTTTTGGATGCTTGGCAAACACTTTCAGTGAAAGTGTTTTTTGAAAGTCTCTGCTTAGGGCTACTTCACGAAGAAACAAACCATAGAGACAAAACTTAGAACTACTTTATTTTTCAGGTTTCAAAGAGCCACTACAAACCATGATGAAATTAGAGTTCCAAATTCATCTATTTATATAGGACAAAACAGAGTGAAACCTAAAAATTCAAACTGTTACTGGAAACGAACATTTCAACATAGAGGAACGAAATTTTGGTTACCATGTGGGCTTTGTGTACTGATCATTACCGCAAAGTATTATCAAGATTGGGTGAAAAAAATATTTGCTTATACTTCAGGAATCTCGTAGTTATTTTCAAGCTTGGCAAAGTGTTTTTCGCCAGTCTCTGCTTAAAGCTACTTCAAGAGGAAACAAACCATTCAGACAAAACTGAGAATGACATTGTGTTGTCAAGTTTCAAAGAGCTACTACGAACCATGTTGGAATTTGTGTTCCATATTCATCTATTTATATAGGAGAAAACAGAGGGAAACCTAAAATTTAAACTGTTCCTGCAAACGAATGCTTCAAACTAGAAAAAAAAAAAAAGAAAAAAAAACTTTTGGGGAGCCAAGTGGGATTTGTATACTGATCACTATGAACAAGTATCATCAAGATTAGGTGAAAAAATATTTGCTTATATTTCAGGAAACTCGTTGATGTTTGGAAGTTTGGCAATCCCTTTCAATGAAAGTGTTTTTCGCCAGTCTCTGCATAGGGCTAATTCCTCTTGAATTCAAGAGGAAACAAAACATACAGACAAGTATGAGAACTAATTAATTGGTCAAGTTTCAAACAGCTACTACAAACCATATTGGATTTACATTTCTAAATTCTTTATATATATATATATATATATATATATATATATATATATATATATATAGAGAGAGAGAGAGAGAGAGAGAGGAACGTATAAATTCAAAATGTTACTGGAAGTAAACACTTCAACCTAGAAGAACCAAATTTGGTGAGCCAAGGGGCATTGGCTTACTGATCATTAAACCAAGTATCATCAAAATTGGGTGAAAAAATATTTGCTGATATTTCAGGAAACTCGTAGTTTTTTTGAATCTTGGCAAAGTTTTTTCAGCAGACTCTGCTTAGGGCAACTTGAAGAGGAAACAAACCATTCAGACCAAACTGAGAACAAAATTGTGTTGTCAAGGTTCAAAGAGCTACTAAAAACCATGTTAGATTTAGTGTTCCATATTCATCTATCTATATAGGAGAAAACAGAGTGAAACCTAAAATTTCAAACTCTTACTGCAAACCAATGCTACAACCTGGGAGAAGGAATTTTGGTGAGCCAAGTGGAATTGTTGTACTTATCATTACAACCAAGTATCATCAAGATTGGGTGAAAACTATTTGCTGAGATTTCAGGAAACTCGTAGTTTTATGGAAGCCTGGCAACCCGTTTAAATGAAAGTGTTTTTTGCTAGTCACTGTTTAGGGCTAGTTCAAGAGGAAACAAACCATAGATATGAAACTGAGATTTGCTTTATTTTGTCAAGTTTGAAAGAGCTACTACAAACTATGTTGGATTTAGTGTTCCATATTAATCTTCCATATAGGAGAAAACAGAGTAAAACCTAAAAATTCAAACTGTTACTGAAAATGAAAGTTTCAACCTAGAGGAACGAAATATTGTGTACCAAGTGGGAGTAGGGTCCTCATCATTACTGCCAAGTATCATCAAGATTGGGTGAAAAAATATTTGCTGATATACTTTGAATCTCTTAGTTTTTTTTTTAAGCTTCACAACCCCTTTCAATGAAAGTGTTTTCGCCAGTTTCTGCTTAGGGCTTCTTAAAGAGGAAACAAACCATAGAGAAAAAACTGAGAACTACTTTATTTTGTCATGTTTCAAAGACCTACTATAAACCATGTTGGATTTAGAGTTCCATAATCATATAACTATATACGGGAAAACAGAGTGAAACCTAAAAATTCATACTGTTATTGAAAACGCAATCTTCAATCTACAAGAACGAAATTTGGTCGACCAAGTGGGCTTAGGGTCCTCATCATTATTCCCAAGTATCATCAAGATTGGGTAAAAAAAAATATTTGCTGATATTTCAAGAAACTCGTAGTTTTTTGGAAGCTTGGCAAACCCTTTCAATGAAAGTGTTTTTTCACCAGTCTCTGCTTAGGGTACATCAAAAGGAAAAAAACCAAACAAACAAACAACAAAAAAAAAAACAATAGAGACAAAACTCAAACCTGCATTATTTTGTCAAGTGTCAAAGAGCTATTACAAACCATGTTGGATTTAGAGTTCCATATTCATCTATCTATATAGGAGAAAACAGAGTGAAACCTAAAATTCAAAATGTTACCTAAAATTAACGCTTCAACCTACAGGAACAAAATTTGGTGGACTAAGTGGGCATAGGGTCTTCATCATTACTGCCAAGAATTTTCAAGATTGGGTAAAAAAAAATGTTTGCTGATATTTCAGAAAACTTGAAGTTTTTTGGAAGCTTGGCAACCCCTTTCAATGAAAGTGTTTTTCAACAGTCTCTGCTTAGGGCTACTTCAAGAAGAAACAATCCATAGAGACAAAACTGAGAAATACTTTATTTTGTCAAGTGTCAAAGAGCTACTACAAACCATGTTGGATTTATAGTTCCATATTCATCTATCTATATAGGAGAAAACAGAGTAAAACCTAAAAATTCAAACTGTTACTGAAAACAAACGCTTCAATCTAAAGGAACAAAATTTGGTCCACAAAGTGGGCTTAGCATCCTCATCTTATGCCCAAGTACCATCAAGATTTGGTGAAAAAATATTTGCTAATATTTCAGGAAACTCGTAGTTTTTTGGAATCTTTGCACCCCCTTTAAATGAAAGTGTTTTTCACCAGTCTCTGCTTTTGGCTACATCAAGAGGAAAAAAATGCATAGAGACAAAACTGATAACTGCTTTATTTTTTCAAGTATCAAAGAGCTACTAAAAACCATGTTTAATTTGGAGTTCCATTTTCATCTATCTATATATGAGAAAACATAGTGAAACCTAAAAATTCAACCTGTTACTGAAAATGAACGATTTAAACTACAGGAATGAAATTTGGTAGATTTGAACGTCTAGTGCGTTCTGGTCCCTGGGTAAGGGTCACGAAATCACCGGGACACAGGGGATGCAGAGCCAAGGCAGCAATTACAACTGCATGCTGAGGTTTATTTGCAAGTTCCTTTTATATTCTTCTTCTAACAAAGCGAGCAATTCTTCAGTAACATTTCAGCCACATTGCCCAAATATCATGCCTCAGCGGGTACACAGAGCTAAATTCAGATTGTTCCTGTTCATTTGATAAGTACCCTCCCAAAGTTCTTTGTAGACATTATCTATTCCACGAATGTACTGTTCCCAGGTCCAGTATGCAGGAACTTCTTCCTCTTGGTCAAACCATGAAGAACTTGTGAATTGTGATAAGGGGAAGAGAACATTTTCTCCTCCTAGCTTGGGCTTGCATCAGCTGACCTAAATCACAACCACAGCTCTTGCAAACTGTCAGGCCTGAGGGAGCTAAACTCTGCACACTTAAACCCTAACAGGTAGATAAAGTGGGCTTAGGGTCCTCATAATTACCGCCGAGGATCATCAAGATTGGGTGAAAAAATATTTGCTGATATTTCAGGAAAATCGTAGTTTTTTGGAAGCTTGACAAAAACTTTCAATGAAAGTGTATTTTGCCATTCTCTGCTTAGGGCTACATCAAGAGGAAACAATCCCTAGGAACAAAACTGAGAACTGCTTTATTTTGTCAACTTTCAAAGAGCTACTACAAACCATTTTGGATTTAGAGTTCCATATACATCTATCTATAAAGGAGAAAACAGAGAGAAATAAAAAAATTCAAACTGTTACTGAAAACGAATGCTTAAACCTACAGGAACGTAATTTAGTCAAGCAAGTCGGCTTAGGGTCCTCATCATTACTGCCGAGGATCATCAAGATTGGGTCAAAAAATATTTTCCGATATTTCAGGAAACTTTTAGTTTTTTGGAACCTTTACAAACCCTTTCAATGAAAGTGTTTTTCGCCAGTCACTGTTTAGGGCTACATGAAGAGGAAACTATCCATAGAGACAAAATGGAGAAATGCTTTATTTTGTCAAGATTCAAAGAGATACTACAAACCATGCTGGATTCAGAGTTCCAAATTCATCTATGTATATAGGAGAAAACAGAGTGAAACCTAAAAAATCAAACTGTTACTGAAAACGAATGCTAGAACCTACAGGAACAACATTCGGTGGACGAAGTTGGCTTAGTGTCCTCACCATTACCGCCAAGAATCATCAAATTGGGTGAAAAAATATTTGCTGATATTTCAGGAAACTCGTAGTTTTTTGGAAGCTTGGCAACCCCTTTCAATGAAAGTGTTTTTCGCCAGTCTCTGCTTAGGGCTACATCAAGAGGAAACAATCCATAGAGACAAAACTGAGAACTACTTTATTGTGTCAATTTTCAAAGCGGTACTACAAACCATGTTGGATTTCGAGTTCCATATGCATCTATCTATATAAGAGAAAATAGAGTGAAACCTAAAATTTCAAACTGTTACTGCAAACGAACGCTTCAACCTAAAAGAACGAAATTTGTTGAGTCAAGTGGGATTGGCGTACTGATCATTACAACCAAGTATCATCAAGATTCGGTGAAGAAATATTTGCTGATATTTCAGGAAACTTGGTAGTTGTTTGAAAGATTGACAAAGTGTTTTTCGCCAGTCTTTGCTTAGGGCTACTTCAAGAGGAAACAGACCATAGAGACAAAACTGAGATCGACGTTGTGTTGTCAAGTTTCAAAGAGCTACTAGAATCCATGTTGGATTTAGTGTTTCATATTCATCTATCTATATAGTAGAAAACAAAATTAACCCTAAAATTTCAAACTGTTACTGCAAAGGAACGCTTCAACCTAGAAGGAGGAAATTTGGTGAGCCAAGTGGGATAAGTGTACAGATCATTACATCCAACTATCATCAAGATTGGGTGAAAAGATGTTTGATGAGATTTCAGGAAACTCGTAGTTTTTTAAAAGTTTGTCAACCACTTTCAATGAAAGTGTTTTTCACCAGTCTCTTCTTAGGGCTACTTCAACAGGAAACAAAACATTGACACAAAACTGAGAACTACTTTATTTTTTTCAAGTTTCAAAGAGATACTTCAAACCATGTTGGATTCACACTTCCAAATTCATTTATCTGTATAAGAGAAAACAGTATGTAACCTAAACATTCAAACTGTTCCTGAAAACGAACTCTTCAATGTATAGGAACGAAATTTGGTCGATCAAGTGGGCCTAGGGTCCTAATCATTACACCCATGTATCATCAAGATTTGGTGAGAAAATATTTTCTGATATTTCAGGAAACTCGTAGTTTTTTTTTTTTTTTTTTTTTTTTTTTTTTTTTTTTTTTTTTTTTTTTTTTTTGAAGCTTTGAAACCTTTTTCAATGAAAGTGTATTGTGCCAGTCTCTGCTTAGGGTACATCAAGAGGAAATAATCCACAGAGACAAATCAGAGAACTGCTTTATTTTTTCAAGTTTCAAAGAGCAACTACAAACCATGTTGGATTTACAGTTCCATATTCATCTATCTATATAGGAGAAAACAGAGAGAAACCTTAAAATTCAAACTGTTACTGAAAATGAACACTTAAACTTACAAGAACGAAATTTTGTTGACCAAGTGGGATTAGGGACCTCATCGTTACAGCCAAGGATCATCAAGATTGGGTAAAAAAATATTTGCTGATATTTCAGAAAACTAGCAGTTTTTCGAAAGCTTGGCAATCCCTTTCAATGAAAGTGTTTTTCCCAAGTTTCTGCTTAGATCTACTTCAAAAAGAAATAAACCATAGAGACAAAACCAAGAACTTCTTTATTTTGTCAAGTTTCAAAGAGCTACTACAAACAATGTTTGATTTTGAGTTCCGTATTCATCTATCTACGTAGGAGAAAACAGAGTGAAACCTAAAAATTCAAACTGTAACTGAAAATGAACCCTTCAATATACAGTAATGAAATTTGATCGACCAAGTGGGCTTAGCGACCTCATCATTATTCAAAAGTATCATCAAGATAGGGTGAAAAATATTTTCTGATATTTCAGGAAACTTGAAGTTTTTTTGATGCTTGGCAACCCCTTTAAATTAAAGGGTTTTTCGCTAGTCTCTGCTTAGGGCTACATATAGAAGATACAATCCTTAGAAACAAACCTGTGAACTCCTTTATTGTGTCAAGTTTCAAAGTGCTACTATAAACTATGTTGGATTCAGAGTTCCATATTTTTCTATCTGTACAGGAGAAAACAGAGAAATCTAAAAATTCAAACTGTTACTGAAAACAAACGGTTCAATCTAGAGGAACAAAATTTTGTGCATCAAGTGGGTTTAGGGTCCTCATTATTACCACCAAGTATTATCAAGATTGGGTCAAAAAATATTTGCTGATATTACAGGGAACTCATAGTTTTTTGGAAGCTTGGAAACCCCTTTCAATGAAAGTGTTTTTCTCCAGTCTGTGATTAGGGATACACCAAGAGGAAACAATCCTTAGAAACAAAACTGATAAGAGCTACTACAAACCGTATTGGATTTAGAGTTCCATATTCATCTATCTATATAGGAGAAAAGAGTGAAACTTAAAAATTCACACTGTTACTGAAAATGAACGCTTCAAACTACAGTAATGAAACTTGGTCGACCACGTGGGCTTATGGTCCTAATCCTTACCACCAGGAATAGCCAAGATTGGGTGAAACAAATATTTGTTGATATTTCAGAAAACTCGTAGTTTTTGGAAGCTTGGCAACCTCTTTCAATGAAAGTGTTTTTCGCCAGTCTCTGCTTAGGGCTACATGAAGAGGAAACCTAAACATTCAAACTGTTACTGAAAACGAATGCTTAAACCTACAGGAACCAAACTTGGTCGACCAAGTGGGCTTAGTGTCCTCATCATTACCAAAAAGAATCATTGATATTGGGTGAAAAAGATATTTGCTGATATTACAGAAAACTCGCAGATTTTTGGAAGCTTGGCAACCCCTTTCAATGAAAGTGTTTTTCACCAGTCTCCTCTTAGGTCTACTTCAACAGGAAACAAATCATAGAGACAATTATGATAAGTGCTTTATTTTGTAAACTTTCAAAGAGCTACTACAAACCATGTTGGATTTAGAGTTCCACATTCATCTATCTATATAGGAGAAAACAGAGAAACACCTAAAAATTCAAACTGTTACTGAAAACGAAAGCTTTAACCTACATAAACAAAAATTGGTGGACCAAGTGGGCTTAGTGTCCTCATCTTTACTGCCAAGAATAGTCAAGATTGGGTGAAAAAAATATTTGCTGATATTTCAGGAAAATTGTAGTTTTTTGGAAACTTGGCAACACCTTTAAATGAAAGTTTTTCGCCAGTCTCTATTTAGGGCTAAATGAAGAAGAAATATTCCATAGAGATAAAAGTGAGAACTGCTTTGTTTTGTCATGTTTTAAAGAGCTACTAAAAACCATGTTAAATTTACACTTACATATTCGTCTATCTATATAGGAGAAAGCAGAGTGAAACCTAAAAATTCAAACTGTTACTGAAAATGAATGCTTCAATCTAGAGGAACCCAATTTGGTGGACCAAGTGGGCTCAGAGTCCTCATCATTACCAACAAGTATCATCAAGATTGGGTGAAAAAATATTTGCTGATGTTTCAGGAAACTCGTAGTTTTTAGGAAGCTTTGCAACCCCTCTCAATGAAAGTGTTTTTCGCCAGTCTCTCTTTAGGGTTACATCAAGAAGAAACATTCCTTAGAGACAAAACTGAGAACTATTTTATTTTGTCAAGTTTCAAGGACCTACTACAAACTATGATGGATTTAGAGTTCCAAATTCAACTATCTATATAGGAGAAAAGAGAGTGAAACCTAAAAATTCAAATTGTTACAGAAAATAAATGCTTCAATCAAGATGAACGAAATTTGGTGGACCAAGTGGGCTTTGGTTCCTAATCATTACTCCCAAGTAACAACAAGATTGGGTGAAAAATATTTGCTGATATTTCAGGAAACTTGTAGTTTTTTGGAAGCTTGGCAATTTCTTTCAATGAAAGTGTTTTACGCCAGTCTCTGCTTAAAGCTATACGAAGAGGAAAGAATCCATAGAGACAAAACTGAGAACTGCTTTAATTTTTCAACTTTAAAAGAGCTACTACAAACAATGTTGGATTTAGAGTTCCATATTCATCTATCTGTATAGGAGAAAACAGACTGAAACCTAAAAATTCAAACTGTTACTGAAAACGAACGCGTCAATCTACAGGAACGAAATTTTGTCAACCATGTGGGCTTAGGGTCCTCATCATTATGCCCAAGTATCATCAAGATTGGGTGAAAAAATATTTGCTGATATTTGAGGAAAGTTGTAGTTTTTTGGAAGTTTGGCAACCCCTTTCAATGAAAGTGTTTTTCTCCAGTCTCTGCTGAAGGCTACATCTAGGGGAAACAATCCATAGAGACAAAATTGAGAACTGCTTTATTTTGTCAAGTTTGAAAGAGCTACTACAAACCATGTTGGATTTAGAATTTCATATTCATCTATCTATATAGGAGAAAACAGAGAGAAAATTAATAATTCAAACTGTTACTGAAAACGCATGCTTCAATCTACAGGAACGAAACTTGGTCGACCAAGTGCGCTTAGGGTCCACATCATTACCGCCAAGGATCATCGACATTGGTGAAAAAATATTTGCTGAAATTTCTGAAAACTCGCATTTTTGGGGAAGCTTGGCAACCCCTTTCAAAAATGGTGTTTTCACCCGTCTCTGTTTTGGTCTAATTCAAGAGAAAACAAACCTTATAGACAAAACTGAGAACTGCCTTATTTTCTCAACTTTCAAAAAGCTACAACACACCATGTTGGATTTAGATTTCCATATTTTTTATCTATATAGGAGAAAACAGAGTGAAACCTAAAAATTCAAACTGTTACTGCAAACAAACGCTTCCACTTAGAAGAACGCAATTTGGGGTCCAAGTGGGCTTCATATGCTGTTCATTCCCGCCAAGTATAATGAAGATTGGGTGAGAAAATATTTGCTGATATTTCAGGAAACTCATAGTTTTTTGGAAGCTTGGCAACCCCTTTCAATGAAAGAGTGTTTCGCCAGTCTCTGCTTAGGTCTACTTCAAGAGGTAATAAACAATAGAGACAAAACTGAGAACTGCTTTATTTTGTCAAGTTTCAAAGAGCTACTACAAACTATGTTGGATTTAGAGTTCCATATTCATCAATGTATATATGGGAAAACAGAATGAAACCTAAAAATTAAAACTGTTACTGAAAATGAACGCTTCAACGTACAGGAACAAAATTTGGTGGACCAAGTGGGCTTAGTGTCTTCATCATTACTGCCAAGGATAATCAAGATTGGGTGAAAAAATATTTACTAATATTTGAGGAAACGCGTTGTTTTTTTGAAGCTTGGCAACCCCTTATCATTAAAGTGTTTTTTGCCAGTCTCTGCTTAGGGCTACTTAAAGAGAAACAGTCCATAGAGAAAAAACTGAGAACTGCTTTATTTTTTCAAGTATCAAAGATCTACTACAAACCATGTTGGATTTATTGTTCCATATTCATCTATCTATTTAGGAGAAAACAGAGTGAAACCTAATAATTCAAACTGTTCCTGAAAACCAATGCTTAAACATACAATAACGAATTTTGGTCGACCAAGTGGGCTTAGGGTCCTCATCATTACCTCAAAGGATCATCGAGATTGGGTAAAAAATATATGAAGATATTTTAGGAAACTCGTAGTTTTTTGGAAGGTTGGCAATACCTTTCAATGAAAGTGGTTTCGCCAGTAACTGCTTAGGCTACATGAAGAGGAAACAAAACATTGAGATAGAACTTGAAACTACTTTATTGTGTCTAGTTTCAAGAAGCTAACACAAACTGTGTTTGATTTAGAGTTCCCAGTACATCTATATATATATAGGAGAAAACAGAGTAAAACCACAAAATTCAAACTGTTATTGGATACGGATGCTTCAACATAGAAGAACAAAATTTGGGCTTCCAAGTGGGCTTAGTATACTGATCACTACCTGAACGTATCATCAAGTTTTTGAGAAAAAGAATTTGCTGAGATTTTAGGAAACACGAATTCTGTGGAAGCTTGGCACCCCATTTCAATTAACTGTTTTTCACTACTCACTATTTAGGGCTACATCAAGAGGAAACAAAGGATAGCGATAGAACTTAAAACCACTTTATTGTGTCAAGTTTCAAGAAGCTAGGACAAACCGTGTTTGATTTAGAGTTCCAAGTACATCTATCAAAATACGAGAAAACAGAGTGAAACCTAAAAATTAAAACTGAAACTGGAAACTAACGCTTCAACATAGAAGAACGAAATTTGGGCAGCCAAGTGGGCTCAGTGTACTGATCATTACCTGAAAGTATCATCAATTTTGGGTAAAAAAAATATTTGCTTAGATTTCAGGAAACTCATAATGTTTGGAAGCTTGGCATTCACTTTCAATGAAAGTGTTTCTCGACAGTGACTGCTTAGGGTTACATCAAGAGGAAACAAAATTCAGAGATAGAATTAAACCTACTTTATTGTGTCAAGTTTCAAGAAGCTAGCTCAAACCGTTTGATTTAGAGTTCCAACTACATCTATCAATATAGGAGAAAACAGAGAGAAACCTAAAAATTCAAACTGTTACTGGAAACGGACGATTCAACATAGAAGAATGAAATTTGGGCAGCCAAGTGATCTTTTTGTACTGATCATTACCTGAAAATATCACCAACTGTGGGAAAAAAAGTTTGCTGATATTTCAGGAAACTTTTAATTCTATGGAAGCTTTTCATTCAATTTCAATGAAATTGTTTCTCGCCAGTCACTGCTTAGGGCTACATCAAGAAGAAAAAATCATAGATATAGAACTTGAATCAACGTTATTGTGTGAAGTTTCAAGAATCTAGCACAATCCGTGTTTGATATACACTTCCAACTACATCTATCAATATAGGAAAAAGCAGACTGAAACCTATAAATTCAAACTGTTATTGAAAAAGAACGCTTCAACATAAAATAAAGAAATTTGGGCAGACAAGTAGGCTTAGTGTACTGATCTTTACCTGAAAGTTTCATTAATTTTGGGTGAAAAACTATTTGCTGAGATTTCAGGAAACTTGTAATTATTTGGAAGGTTGGCAACAGCTTTGAATGAAAGTGTTTCTCGCCAGTCACTGCTTAGGGCTACATCAAGAGGAAACAAAAAATAGAGATAGAACTTGAAACTGCTTTATTGTGTCAAGTTTCAAGAAGCTACCAGAAACCGTGTTTGATTTAGAGTCCCAACTACATCTATCAATATAGGAGAAAAGAGAGTGAAACCTAAAAATTCAAACTGTTACTGGAAACGAATGCTTCAACATACAAGAACGAAATTTGGGCAGCCAAGTGGGCTTAGAGTACTGATCATTACCTGAAATTATCATCAAGATTGGGAGAAAAAATATTTGCTGAGATTTCAAGAAACTCGTAATTCTTTGGAAGCTTGGCAAACTTTTTCAATGAAAGTGTTACTCGCCAGTCACTGTTTAGAGCTACATGAAGAAGAAACAAAATATACATATAAATCTTGAAACTACTTTATTGTGTCATGTTTCAAGATGATAGCACAACCCGTGTTCGAATTAGAGTTCCAACTACATTTATCAATATAGGAGAAAAGACAATGAAACCTAAAAATTCAAACTGTTACTGGAAACGAAGGCTTCAACATAGAAGAACGAAATTTGGGCAGCCATGTGGGCTTATTGTACTGATCATTACCTGAAAGTATCATCAAGTTTGGGTGAATAAGTATTTGCTGAGATTTCAGGAAACTAATAATTCTTTGGAGGCTTGGCAACGACTTTCAATGAAAGTGTTTCTTGCCAGTCACTGCTTAGGGCTACATCAAGAGGAAACAAAAAATAGAGATAGAACTTGAAACTGCTGTATTGTTTCGAATTTGAAGAAGCTAGCACAAGCCTTGTTTGATTTAGAGTTCCAACTACATCTATCAATATACGAGAAAACAGAGTGAAACCTAAAAATTGAAACTGTTAATGGAAACGAATGCTTCAACATAGAAGAATGAAATTTGGGCAGCCAAGTGGGCTTAGTGTACTCTTCATTACCTGAAAGTATCATCAAGTTTGGGAGAAAAAATATTTGCTGAGATTTCAAGAAACTCGTAATTCTTTGGAATCTTGGGAACCCTTTTAATTAAAAGTGTTTCTTGCCAGTCACTGCTTAGGGCTACATCAAGAGGAAAAAAACATAGATACAGAACTTGAATCTACTTTATTGTGTCAGGTTTCAAGTAGCTAGCACAAACCTTGTTTGATTTAGAGTTCCAAGTACGTCTATCAATGTAGGAAAAAACAGAGTGAAACCTAAAAATTCAAACTGTTATTGAAAAAGAACGTTTCAACATAAAATAAAGAAATTTGTGCAGCCAAGTGGTCTTAGTGTACTGATCATTTACTGAAAGTATCCTCAAATTGGGAGGAAAAAATGTCTGCTGTGATTTCAGGAAACACGTAATTCATTGTAAGCTTGGCAACCCTTTTCAATGAAAGTGTTTCTTGCCAGTCACTGCTTAAAGATACATCAAGAGGAAACAAAACATAGAGATAGAACTTGAAACTACTTTATTGTGTCAAGTTTCAAGAAGCTAGCATAAACCGTGTTTGATTTAGAGTTCCAAATACAATTGTCAATATAGGAGAAAAAAGAGTGAAACCCAAAAATTCAAACTGTTACTGGAAATGAATCCTGCAACATAGAAGAATGAAACTTGGGCAGCCAAGTGGGCTTAGTGTACTGATCATTACCTGAAAGTATCATCAAGTTTTTGAGAAAAAATGTTTGCTGATATTTCAGGAAACTCGTAATTCTTTTGAAGCTTGGCAACCCCTTGCAATGAAAGTGTTTCCTGCCAGTCACTGCTTAGTGCTACATCAACAGGAAACAAAACATAGAGATAGAACTTGAAACTACTTCATTGTGTCATGTTTCAAGAAGATAGAACAACGCTTCAACATAGAAGAACTAAATTTGGGCAGCCAAGTGGGCTTATTGTACTGATTATTACCTGAAAGTATCATCAAGTTTGGTACAAATAGTATTTGCCGAGATTTTAGGAAACTAGTAATTCTTTGCAAGCATGGCAACCCCTTTCAATGAAAGTGTTACTTGCCAGTCACTGCTAAGGGCTACATAAAGAGGAAACAAAACACAGAGATAGAAGTTGAAACTACTCTATTATGTCAAGTTTCAAGCAGCTAGCCCAAACCGTGTTTGATTTAAAGTTCCAAATACATCTATCAATATAGGAGAAAATAGAGTGAAACTTAAAAATTCAAACTGTTACTGGAAAGGAACGCTTCAACATAGAAGAAAGAAATTTGGGCAGCCAAGTGGGCTTAGTGTACTAATGATTACCTGAAAGTATCATCAATTTTGGAAAAAAAAAATTTGCTGTGATTTCAGGAAACTCGTAATTCTTTAGAAGCTTGGCAACCCTTTTCAATGAAAGTGCTTCTCACCAGTCACTACTTAGGGCTACATCAAGAGGAAATAAGACATAGAGATACAACTTGAATATAGTTTGTAGTGTCAAGCTTCTCGAAGCTACCAGAAACCGTGTTTGATTTAGAGTTCCAACTACATCTATCAACATAGGAGAAAACAGATTGAAACTTCAAAATACAAACTGTTACAGGAAATGAACACTTCAACATAGAAAAACGAAATTTGGGCAGCCCAGTGGTCTTAGTGTACTGATCATTACCTGAAAGTATCATCAAGTTTGGGTGAAAAAGTATTTGCTGAGATTTCAGGAAATGCATAATTCTTTGGAAGCTTGGCAACGCCTTTCAATGATAGTGTTTTTCGCCAGTCACTGCTTAGGGCTACATCAAGAGGAAACAAAACGTAGATATAGAACTTGAATCTACTTAATTTGTCAAGTTTCATAAAGCTAGCACAAACCGTGTTTGATTTAGAGATCCAACTACATCTATCAATATAGGAGAAAACAGAGTGAAACCTAAAAATCCAAACTGTTACTGGAAAAGCACGCTTCAACATAGAATAACGAAATTTGGGCAACAAGTGGTCTTAGTGTACTGATCATTACCTGAAAGTATCATCAAGTTTGGAGGAAAAAAATGTCTGCTGTGATTTCAGGAAACACGTAATTCGTTGGAAGCTTGGCAACCCTTTTCAATGAAAGTGTTTCTTGCCAGTCACAGCTTACCGATACATCAAGAGGAAACAAAACATAGAGATAGAACTTGAAACTAATTTATTGTGTCAAGTTTCAAGAAGATAGCACAAACCGTGTTTGATTTAGAGTTCCAAATACAATTGTCAATATAGGAGAAAACAGAGTGAAACCTAAAAATTCACACTGTTACTGGAAATGAATGCTGCAAAATTGAAGAACGAAACTTGGGCAGCCAAGTGGGATTAGTGTATTGATCATTACCTGAAAGTATCATCAAGTTTGGGTGAAAAAGTATTTGCTGAGATTTCAGGAAACTTATAATTTTTTGAAAGCTTGGCAACCCTTTTCACTGAAAGGGTTTCTTGCCAGTCACTGTTTAGGGCTACATCAAGAGGATACAAAACATAGATATAGATCTTGAATCTACTTTATTGTGTCAGGTTTCAAGAAGCTAGCACAAAACGTGTTTTATTTTGAGATCCAACTATATCTATCAATATAGGAGAAAACACAGTGAAACCTAAAAATTAAAACTGTTACTGCAAACGAACACTTCAACACAGAAGAACGAAATTTGGGCAGCCTAGTGGGCTTAATGTACTGATCATTACCTGAATGTATCATCAAGTATGGGAAAAAATATTTGCTGAGATTTCAGGAAACTCGTAATTCATTGGAAGCTTGGCAACCCTTTTCAATGAAAGTGTTTCTTGCCACTCATTTTTTAGGGCTCCATCAAGAGGAAACAAAACAAAGATATAGAACTTGAATCTACTTAATTTGTCAAGTTTCAAAAAGCTAGCACAAACGGTGTTTGATTTAGAGTTCCAACTACACTTATCAATATATGAGAAAACAGACTGAAATCTAAAAATTCAAACTGTTACTGGAAACGAACACTTCAACATAGAAGAACGGAATTTGGGCAGCCAAGTGGTCTTAGTGTACTGATAATTACCTGAAAGTATCATCAAGTTTTGAGAAAAAAATGTCTGCTGTGATTTCCGGAAACACGTAATTCGTTGGAAGCTTGGTAACCCTTTTCAATGAAAGTGTTTCGTGCCAGTCACTGCTTAGAGATACATCAAGAGGAAACAAAACATAGAGATAGAACGTGAAACTACTTTATTCTGTCAAGTTTCAAAAAGCTAGCACAAACCGAATTTGATTTAGAGTTCCAAATACAATTGTCAATATAGGAGAAACAAGAGTGAAACCTAAAAATTCAAACTCTTACTGGAAACGAATGCTGCAACATAGAAACGAAACTTGGGCAGCCAAGTGGGCTTAGTGTACTTATCATTACCTGAAAGTATCATCAAGTTTGGGTGAGAATGTATTTGCTGAGATTTCAGGAAACTCGTAATTCTTTAAAAGCTTGGCAACCCCTTTCACTGAAGGTGTTTCTTGCCAGTTACTGCTTAAGGCTACATTACGAGGATACAAAACATAGATATAGACCTTGAATCTACTTTATAATGTCAAGTTTCAGGAAGCTAGCGCAAAACCTGTTTGATTTTGAGATCCAACTATATCTATCAATATAGGAAAAAACACAGTGAAACCTAAAAATTAAAACAGTTAGTGGTCACGAAAGCTTCAACACAAGAGAACGAAATTCGGGCAGCCTAGTGGGCTTAATGTATTGATCATTACCTGAATGTATCATCAAGTATGGGAAACAACAATATTTGCTGAGATTTCAGGAAACTCGTAATTCATTGGAAGCTTGGCAACCCTTTTCAATGAAAGAGTTTCTTGCCACTTATTTTTTAGGCCTGCATCAAGTGGAAACAAAACATAGATATAGAACTTGAATCTACTTAATTTGTCAAGTTTCAAAAAGCTAGCACAAACCGTGTTTGATTTAGATTACCAACTACATGTATCCTTATAGGAGAAAACAGAGTGAAACCTAAAAATGAAAACTGTTACTGCAAACGAACGTTTTAACATAGAAGAACGAAATTTGGTGAGCAAAGAGGGATTGGTGGACTTATCATTACCTGAAAGTATCATAAAGATTAGGTGAAAAAATATTTGCTGAGATTTCAGGAAACTTGTAGTTTTTGGGAAGCTTGGCAAACCCTTACAATGAAAGTGATTTTCGCCAGTCCCTGCTTAGGGCTACAACAATAGGAAACAAAATATAGAGATAGAACGTGGAACTACTTTAACTTGTCTAGTTTCAAAGAGGTAACACAAACCATGTTTGATTTAGAGTTCCAACAACATGAATTCATATAAGAAAAAACAAGAGTGAAACCTAAAAATGAAAACTGTTACTGCAAACAAACGGTATAAACTAGAAGAAGGATATTTGGTGAGCCAAGTGGGATTCGTATACTGATCATTACCTGAAAGTATCATCAAGATTGGATGAAAAAATATTTGCTGAGATTTCAGGAAACTAGTAATTTTGGGGAAGCTTGGCAACCCATTTCAATGAAACTGATTTTCAACAGTCTCTGCTTAGGGCTACATAAATACGAAACAAACCCTAGAGATAGAACTTGGAACTACTTTATTGTGTCAAGTTTCAAAGTGCTAGCGCAAACTGTGTTTGATTTAGAGTTCCAACTACATGTATCCATAAAGATAAAACAGAGTGAAACCTAAAAATGAAAACTGTTACTTCAAAAGAACGGTTTAAACTAGAATAACGAAATTTGGTGAGCCAAGTGGGATTGGTGTAATGATCATTACCTGAAATTATCATCAATATTGGGTGAAAAATATTTGCTGAGATTTCAGGAAACTCGTAGTTTTTGGGAAGTTTGTCAACCCCTTTCAATGAAAGTGATTTTTGCCAGTCTCTGCTTAGGGCTACATCAATATGAAAAAAACCATAGAGACAGAACTTGGAACTACTTTACTGTGTTAAGTTTCAAAGAGCTACCACAAACCGTGTTTGATTTCGAGTTCCAACTATATGTATCCATATACGAGAAAACAGAGAGAAACCTAAAAATGAAAACTGTTACTGCAAACGAACAGTTTAACATAGAAGAACGAAATTTGTTGAGCCAAGTGGGATTGGTGTACTGATCATTACCAGAAAGTATCATCAAGATTTGGGTGAAAAAATATTTGCTGAGATTTCAGGAAACTCATAGGTTTGGGTAAGCTTGGCAACTCCTTTCAATGAAAGTGATTTTCGCCAGTCTCTGCTTAGGGATACATCAACAGGAAACAAACCATACAGATTGAACTTGGAACTTCTATACCGTGCCAAGTTTCAATGAGCTAGCACAATCCGTGTTTGATTTCGTGTTCCAACTACATGTATCCGTAAATAGAAAACAGAGAGAAACCTAAAAATGAAAACTGTTATTGCTAACGAACGGTTTAACCTTGAAGAAAGAAATTTAGTGAGCCAAGTGGGATTTGTGTACTGATCATTACCAGAAAGCATCATCAAGATTGGGTGAAAAAATATTTGCTGAGATTTCAGAAAACTCATAGTTTTTTGGAAGCTTGGCAACCCGTTTCAATGAAAGAGATTTTCGCAAGTCTCTGCTTAGGGCTACATCAATAGGAAACAAATCATAGAGATAGAAATTGGAACTATTTTATCATGTCAAGTTTCAAAGAGCAAGCACAAAATGTATTTGATTTAGAGTTCAAAGTACATGTATCCATTCAGTAGAAAACAGAGTGAAACCTAAAAATGAAAACTGTTACTGCAAACGAACGGTTTAACCTAGAAGAACGAAATTTGTGAGCCAAGTGGGATTGGTGTACAGATCATTACCTGAAAGTATCATCAAGATTGGGTGAAAAAATATTTGCTGAGATTTCAGGAAACATTGTTTTGTTAAGCTTGGTAACGCCTTTCAATGACAGTGATTTTCGCCAGACTCTGCTTAGGGCTACATCAACAGGAAACAAACCATAGAGATACAAGTGGGAACTACTTTACCGTGTGAAGTTTCAAAGGGCTAGCACAAACCATGTTTGATCTAGTGTTCCAACTACATGTATCCATAATGCAGAAAACTAGTGAAACCTAAAAATGAAATCTGTTACTGCAAATGAACGGTTTAACCTAGAAAAACGAAATTTGATGAGCCAAGTGGGATTGGTGTACTGATCATTTCCTGAAAGTATCATCAAGATTGGGTGAAAAAATATTTGCTGAGATTTCAGGAAACTAGTAGTTTTTGGGAAGCTTGGTAACCCCTTTCAATGAAAGTGATTTTCGCTTGTCTCTGCTTAGGGTTACATCAATTGGAAACAAACCATAGAGATAGAACTGGGAACTACATTATCGTGTCAACTTTCAAGGAGCTAGCACAAACTGTGTTTAATCTAGAGTTCCAACTACATGTATCCATATAGGGGAAAACAGAGTGAAACCTAAAAATTAAAACTGTTACTGCAAACGAACAGTTTAACCTAGAAGAACAAAAATTGGTGAGCCAAGTGGGAATGGTGTACTGATCATTACCTGAAAGTATCATGAAGATTGGTGAAAAAATATTTGCTGAGATTTCAGGAAACTCGTAGTTTTTGGGAAGCTGGGCAACCCCTTTCAATGAAAATGATTTTCGCCAGTCTCTTTAGGGCTTCATGAATAGGAAACAAACCATAGAGATAGAACGTGGAACTACTTTATTGTGTCAAGTTTCAAAGAGCAAGCACAAACCGTGTTTGATTTAGAGTTCAAAGCACATGTATCCCTATAGGAGAAAACAGAGTGAAACCTAAAAATAAAAATTGTTACTGCAAACAAACAGTTTAACCTAGAAGAACAAAAATTGTTGAGACAAGTGGGATTGGAGTACTGATCATTACCTGAAAGTATCATGAAGATTGGGTGAGAAAATATTTGGTGATATTTCAGTAAACTCCTAGTTTTTGGGAAGTTTGGGAACTCCTTTCAATGAGAGTGAATTTCGCCAGTCTCTGCTTAGAGCTACATGAATAGGAAACAAACCATAGAGACAGAACTGGCAACTACTTTATCATGTCAAGTTTCATAGAGCTAGCACAAACCATGTTTGATTTAGAGTTTCAACTACATGTATCCATATAGGAGAAGACAGAGTAACACCTAAAAATGAAAAGTGTTACTGAGAATGAACGGTTTAACCTAGAAGAATGAAATTGGGTGAGCCAAGTGGGATTGGTGTACTGATCATTACCTTAATGTATAATTAGGACTGGGTGAAAAAAATATTTGCTGAGATTTCAGGAAACTCGTAGTTTTGGAGAAGCTTGGCAACCCCTTTCAATAAAATTGATTTTCACCAATCTCTGCTTAGGGCTACATTAAAAGGAAACAAACCATAGAGATAGAAGTTGGAACTACTTTATTGTGTCAAGTTTCAGAGAGCTAGCACAAACAGTGTTTAATTTAGAGTTCCAACTACATGTATCCATATCGGAGAAAACAGAGTGAAACCTAAAAATGATAACTGCTACTGTAAACGAACCGTTTAACTTAGAAGAACAAAAATTGGTGAGCCAAGTGGGATTGGTGTAGTGATCATTACCTGAATGTATAATCAGGATCGGGTGAAAAAATATTTGCTGAGATTTCAGGAAACTCGTAGTTTTGTGGAAGCTTGACAACCCCTTTCAATGAAAGTGATTTTCTCCAGTCTCTTTAGGGCTACATGAATAAGAAACAAACATAGAGAGACAACTTGGAACTATTTTATTGTGTCAAGTTTCAAAGAGCTAGCACAAACCGTGTTTGATTTTATGTTCAAACTACATGTACCCATAAATAGAAAACAGAGTGAAACCTAAAAATGAAAACTGTTACTGGAAAAGAATGGTTTAACCTAGAAGAAGGAAATTTGGTAAGCCATGTGGGATTGGTGTAAATGCCGCTGTTTGGCTGGGCACAATTCAGGAGCCACTTGTCAAAAGAAACCAACTTTATTTTTAGAACTACAAATGCCAAGCAAAACAGCTCCTCAGGACAAAAAAAACCCTCAGAGCCCAACTGCCACCACCGGCTTTCACAAGCCTCTCACCCTCACATACCTCACCACTTCCCACAATCCTCCTGTTCTTGAGGTCGATTGCCTGGGTCATGTGGGCGGTGCCAAAGATGTCCCCCAATGAGCAGCTCCGTGGTCTAAAAGGGCAGGAAAACAGCCCAATGAGCAGCTCCAAGCCAATCAGCTAGATGTTGCTTGGGCCGCTGAGAGCCAATCATCAGCTGGCAGTCTGAAGGGCAGGGAAATAGCCCAATGAACATCATCGCAGAGGAGCCAATCAGCTAGATGTTGCTGGGGCCACTGTGAGCCAATCATCAGCTGGCAACTGGAAGTTTACTGGCAGCTGGAAGTTTGCTGGGGCCCCTTTGGCTGTGGCTCTCAACATCTCCCCCTCTCTGTTTAAACAACAAGCATGTGGCTTAGGGACCGTGCCTGCCTTAGGTTGTCCAATAGTACATATATGGTCCTTACCCGTCTTCGGATGAGCTGACCTCTGGGTGTCAGCCTCCTGTCTTAGGTTGGTACCATTGTAATTGGATCTTACCCGTCATTGACTACCGGTCCATTATACAGCCACACCTGTGGAGAGGTACCAGCGGGGTGGTGCGGTTCTTTGCCTCACCTCTGTTGGCCCCTAAATTTTAGGTGAACGATCATGACAAGCAGAAGGGAGGAAGATATACCAAGCCAATTGACTGCTCCTTTTGGGAAAATTGTACCACCAATGACATCATCAGCAGAAATATCCCAACACTACCACAAATCGCTGCACCAACAGATAGTTCAGAATGCACACAAGTGAGTTCACTATGCATACAAGTGACACATAGTTTAGGCAAGTTCTGTAAACTGTTCAGTGATGGCTATTGCAGAAACTGTAGATTAGTTTTATCTTTGTCTTCACCAGCACAGGGATGAAGATAGGAATTCTGGCAATAATGGCTAAAGAAAAAAATTATGTAACATTCCAGAAGGTACTAAAAGAAAACAATATTCTTAACAATTTACATTGTCTTCAGTGGCACTGGGATGAAGATAGGAATTCTGGCAATAATGGTTAATATTAATAATTGTGTAACATTCCAGAAGGCACTAAAAGAAAACAATTTTCTTAACAATTTACATTATCTTGAAGAGAATTATTAAATATAATGAAAAGGATACGTGAATGTAAACAAACAGATCTGTTAACCTCCTTTTTTGTTTACATATTAAAACAATTCTTAACAGTTATTTACCCAATTTAAATTAAACCATTTAAATCACGTGAATAAAAAAAAATATTTGGATCCATTTTTTTCATGAGCGCTCATCATATATGATATATGGACATACGTACATTCAAACATATAACACAAAACACAACTGTGCACACATAATATAATACGTACAACACATAACATAATAGTAAAGGCCTTATAACTTTTTACAGGTGAAATCTCCATTGTAATGTTTGAAAACTCTATAGTAAAAAAAAAAATAGAACTGATCAGCAAAACATTAACCTAGGTCTGTATGAGCTCAAAAAACAAAATAGAACTTCATGATATGGGAAAGGGCAATAATAAAACAGATATGGAAAAAAGCATCCTGGTTCTGTCGTAGATGTAAGGATAGCCAAATTGGAGTTTTGGATATCAGCTGTTATTGATTTGAACCAAATCATCTTCTTTTTGGTCTGTAGAATTCGCTTTAGTTAATCTCTCTGGAATCCAAATTGGCTGCTGTTCTCCCTGTGGAAACACACAAACAGACCCCCGACTCCAGACAATCACTGGGTCAGGATTTTAGTTAATCTCTCCGGAATCCAAATCGGATGCTGTTCTTCCTGTGGAAACATACAAACAGGCCCCCGACTCCAGACAATCACTGGGTCAGAACCTTGGTTAATCTCTCTGGAATCCAAATCGGCTGCTGTTCTTCCTGTGGAAACACACAAACGGACCCCTGACTCCAGACAATTACTGGGTCAGAACCTTTCCATTGTCCTGTTAGAATATCTTTCCAAAGTACCTTGGGCTTATGTACATTTTTTGGACACATATGCCTTTCTGCAGCACTAAGTCCTGATGAATCCAAATTTTAAAAGTTTAGAGTAAAAAGGGTTATTTTAAGTTTATCTTTGGGGAATATATACCCCTTCCCAATTCCGTCTTTTTGCTTTAATAAGTACATTTTAATAGTTTGATTAGCTCTTTCAACTATACCTTGTCCCTGTGGATTGTATGGGATTCCTGTTATATGAGTAATGCCAAATGATGAGCAAAATTATTTAAAAGAGGTAGAAGTATAACCAGGACCATTATCTGTTTTTAACTGTTTTGGAATGCCCACAGTGGCAAAATTTTGTAAGCAATGAGCTATAACATCTTTAGTTTTTTCTCTGGCATGAAGGGAGCCCATCAAAAATCCAGAAGAAGTATCAACTGTAACATGCAAATATTTTAATTTTCCAAATTCTAGCAAGCGTGTGACGTCCATCTGCCAATTATGGTTAGGTATTAATCCTCTAGGATTGACTCCAAGATTAACTTGTGGTAAAAAGGTCACACAATTTTGACATTGTTTTATTATTTGTCTGGCTTGTTCCTTAGTTATTTTAAAACGCTTTTGTAAAGTATTAGCATTGACATGGACCCTTTTATGAAAATTTATACCTTCTTCTAGTATAGAGAACATATGTATGTCATGTGTAGTTTTATCTGCTAAATCATTGCCCAAACTAAGGGCTCCAGGCAATCCTGTATGTGCCCTGATATGTCCTATAAAGAATGGATCTTTTCTGTCCCAGATTAAACTTTGTATAGTGGAAAACAAAGAGAAAACAGTAGAAGAAGGGGGAAATCCTACCAGCATCTTCAAGGGATACTATAGCATTAACTATATACTGACAATCAGAAAATAAATTAAATACAGAATCTTTAAACATCACAAAAGTTTGTAATACTGCATTAAGCTCTACCTTTTGAGCTGATTGTTTGGGTACTAAAAATGTAAAATTTTGATCAGGTGTAACTATTGCTGCTGTACCATGATTTGACCCATCAGTGAATATATTTGGAGCATTCATGATAGGTGTTTTTCTTGTCATTTTTGGAAAAATTACAGGATGCAATGACCAAAAAGACAATAAAGGATTAGATGGTAAGTGGTTATCAAATGAAACATTAAATTTGCACATGATTATTGCCCAAGTATTTAACTCATTAGCTAATTCATCAATTTGATTCATAGTATATGGAGTAATAATTTTATTGGGAGAAATTCCAAACACTGCCTTTGCTGTTTTTATTCCTTTGAGTATTAATTGTCCTACAGCCTCAGGATACCTAGTAAGAATAGTGTTAGGAGAATAAGATAAATGTGTCCATAATAATGGACCTTTTTGCCAAAATACTCCTTTAGGAATATTTTTTGTTGGTAGTACAATAAATAATAAAGGCAAACTTATATCAATTCTATCCAAATGCATATTTTCCACATATGTTTCAATAATTTTTAATGCCTTTCTAGCTTCAGGCATTAACATTCGGGGTGAATTTGGATCTGATGGACCTTTTAGGATATCAAATAAAGGTCCCAATTCTCTGTTGAAATACCTAGATAAGGCCTTATCCAATTTATGTCTCCTAATAACTTTTGAAAGTCATTAAGTGATTTGAGTTTATCTACTCGTATTTGAATTTTTGGTGGACGGACCATGGTTGAGGATAATGGAACTCCCAAATAATCAATTGGAAAATTTAATTGTACTTTATCTATTGCTATCTCTAGATTATAATTTTTTAATAAGTTTGTAAGTGTGGCATAACATTCTAGCAATATGTTTTTTGCTTTGTGTGCTAATAATATATCATCCATATAGTGAAATATTTATAGCTCAGGATTTTGATTTCTAAGTGGCTGGATTACTTTGTTAACATAAATTTGACACATAGTTGGGCTGTTAGCCATCCCTTGAGGGAGTACTTTCCATTCATATCTCTGATCAGGACCTTCATGATTTAGTGCAGGGATAGTAAATGCAAAATGTGGACTATCCTCAGGATGAATTGGAATTGAAAAAAAAATCTTTAATATCTATAACTAAAACATACCAAGTTTTTGGCAAAGCAGACAATTGAGGAATCCCCGATTGAGCAGGCCCCATAATGACCATTTCATTATTAATGGCTCTTAAATCTTGCAATAATCTCCATTTACCAGATTTCTTTTTGATGACAAAAATGAGAGTATTATGGGGAGATACAGAAGGTTGTATATGTCCTTCCACTAATTGTTGTTTGACCAGATCATGGGCTACTTGTATCTTTTCTTTAGTCAAGGGCCACTGAGGAACCCATACTGGTCTTTCTGATTTCCATGTAATTTTTATTGTCTCAGTGTCCCTTTGTGAAAATCCAATCCGTGTCTGTCTGTTCCTTGATTTATTTGTATTGGTGCTGCTAAACCTTGTTCTTGTTTTTCTAATCTTTTTCCTTCCCTAAAACCTTGTCTAGCCATAATAGTGGGTGCATTTTGATTGATATTATTTGTTAATGTCAAACCTAATTGATCAAAGACATCTCGTCCCCATAAATTTACAGGAAGATGATCCAATACATATGGCTGTATAGTTCCTTCACATCCTTCAGGATCCTTCCAATCTAATACCATTGCACTTCTATCAGGATTAGTCGCCACTCCTAGGCCTCGAAGCGTTTAATGGCTTGTTGTAATGGCCAATGTTTTGGCCATTCTTGATGAGAGATGATGCTAAGGACTGCACCTGTATCCAGTAGCCTATTAAATTCATGTCCTTGAATATTTAGTTTTAGCATGGGGCGAGAATCTAAATTTAAAGAAAGCATAGCCCAATCTACACCTGTGGAGCCTAATCTCTTGGAACCTCTTTCTACAGCATGACTGGAAAATTTATCATGTAGGCTTGGTATTATTAGTAACTGTGCTATTCTATCTCCTGGTGAAATTACTGATATACCCTTGGGAGAACTGGCTATAATTTTTATTTCACCTTCATAATTGGGATCAATTACCCCAGGACTTATTAAAAGTCCTTTTAGAGTAGAAGAGCTGCGTCCCAATAATAAGCCTACTGTTCCTTTGGGAAGAGGTCCTTTCACCCCTGTGGGAATGATTTGAACTCCCATCTCTGGAGTTAGTACTGATCTGGCGGAGGCGCAGATGTGCAACCCTGTGCTCCCTCTGGTTTGTCTGATGAGGGATCTGATGTCCTGGGCACTACCATGATGGGGTTGCTGGCCGTGCTGGGTTCCTCCAGTTCTCTGTATATTTGCGGTTTGGGGCCCCGGAGCATTGGGACCCCTGTCCATTTTTTAGCAACGGAGCCCGATGCCTTTGTCCACGATATTGTGGTTAAACACCTTGTCCTTGTTCTTTTTTTTTATACTGGAGTACCCTCTATGGTGGATTGAGAACAGCATTCATTAGCCTAATGTAATGGAGCACCCTCTATGGTGGTTTGAGAACGGCATTCATTAGCCCAATGTCTCCCTCTACGGTGTCGTGGGCAAATACCCGGTATTCTACTCCTTTGATCCCTAGTTTTATTAAACACTCCTCCTATAAGGCAATTCCTTTTAAAATGTCCTGTTTGTTGACAATTGTAGCATGTTTTTGGCCTGGCATATAAAGCCTGTTTTACTGCAGCTGCCACAATTTGCCCTTGTTCATTAATGTCTCTGGTATCTAAAGCCTGTTTTACTACAGCTGCCATGACTTGCTCTTGTTCATTAATGTCTCCACATAATTTAATATATGTGTTTAAATCTTCCTGTTTCCATGGTCTAATGATATCTCTGCACCAACGATTCACTTGGTCATAAGCCAGTTGTTTTATTAATGGCATTGCTTGTTCTGTATTCCCCAAAACTCTGGTAGCTGTTTGAATAAGCCTATCTACAAATTCAGCATAAGGTTCATTAGCTCCTTGTATTATCTTAGATAATTGACCTTGTAAACGTCCATGTCCTTGTAAAGTCTTCCATGCCTTAAATGCATCTACAGCAATTTGTAAATATACACCAGGATCATATGCAATTTGTTGTTGCCAATCCTCATAAGGTCCCTTTCCTAACAACATATCTAGATTTCTCTGAGGATAACCAGCTTCTGCATTTCGCCTAGCAGTCTCCTTGCATAATTCCTCATTGGCAACCTTCCATAACAGGTATTGTCCTCCAGTTTGCACAGCTTTACAAATATTAGCCCAATCTGCTGGTGTCATGTTTAAGTTGGTAATGGATTCGACCAAGCTTACAGTGAAGGGTGCTTGAGGACCATAGGTGGTTGGTGCTGATAATGCCAAGGTCGTGGGTTTGTTCCCTGTACGGTCCACCAAATGCCGCAGTCTGGCTGGTCACAATTCAGGAGCCACTTGTCATAAGAAACTAACTTTATTTTAAGAACTACAAACGCCAAGCAAAACAGCTCCTCAGGAAAAAAAAAAAAAAAAAAAAAAAAAACCTCAGAGCCCAACTGCCACCACCAGCTTCAACAAGCCTCTCACCCACACAAACCTCACCACCTCCCACAATCCTCCTGCTCTTGAGGCCGATTGGCTGGGTTGCATGGGCGGAGCCAAAGAAGTCCCCCAATGAGCAGCTCTGTGGTCTGAAAGGGCAAGAAAACAGCCCAAAGAGCAGCTCCGTGGAGGAGCCAATCAGCTAGATGTTACTCGGGCCGCTGTGAACCAACCATCAGCTGGCAGTCTGAAGAGCAGGGAAATAGCCCAATGAACATCACCACAGAGGAGCCAATCAGCTACATGTTGCTGGGACGCTGCAAGTCAATCATCAGCTGGCAGTCTGAAGGGCAGGGAAATAGCCCAATGAACATAACCGCAGAGGAGCCAATCAGCTAGATGTTGCTGGTGCCACTGTGAGCCAATCATCAGCTGGCAGCTGTAAGTTTGCTGGCAGCTGGAAGTTTGCTGGGGCCCCTTTGGATGTAGCTCTCAACAGTACTGATCATTACCTTAAAGTATCATCCAGTATTTTTGGGTGAAAAAATATTTGCAGAGATTTCAGGAAACTCGTAGTTATGGGGAAGCTTGGCAACCCCTTTCAATGAAAGTGATTTTCGCAAGTCTGTGCTAAGTGCTACATCAATAGAAAACAAACTATAGAGATACAACTTGGAACTACTTTACCGTATCAAGTTTCAAAGAGCTAGCACAAACTGTGTTTGATTTAGAGATCCAAATAGATGTAGCCCTAGAGGTGAAAACTAAAAATAAAAACAGTTACGGCAAACAAGCAGTTTAACCTAGAAGAACAAAAATTGGTGAGCCAAGTGGGATTGGTGTAGTGATCATTACCTGAAAGTATCATCAAGATTGGGTAAAAAATGTTTGCTGAGATTTCAGGAAACTCATAGTTTATGGGAAGCTTGGCGATGCCTTTCAAAGAAAGTGATTTTCGCCAGTCTCTGCTAAGACCTACATGAATAGGAAACAAAACATAGAGATAGAACTTGGAACTACTTTATCTTGTCAAGTTTCAAAGAGCTAGCAAAAACTGTTTATGATCTAGAGTTCCAACTACATGTATCCATATACGAGAAAACAGAGTGAAACCTAAAAACCAAAACTGTTACTGCAAAAGAACAGTTTAACCTAGAAGAACAAAAATTGGTGAGCCAAGTGGGATTGGTTTACTGATGAATACCTGAAAGTATCATCAATATTGGGTGAAAAAACGTTTGCTGAGATTTAAGGAAACTCATAGTTTTTGGGATGCTTGGCAACCCTTTTCAATGAGAGTGATTTTCGCCAGTCTGTGCTTAGGGCTACATCAATAGGAAACAAAGCATGGAGATAGAACTTGGAACTACTTTATTGTGTCAAGTTTCAAAGAGCTAGCATAAACCGTGTTTGATTTCGAGTTCCAAATACATGTATCCATAAATAGAAAACAGAGTGAAATCTAAAAATGAAAACTGTTACTGCAGAAGAACGATTTAACCTAGAAGAAGGAAATTTGGTGAGCCATGTGGGATTGGTGTAATGATCACTACCTGAATGTATCATCAAGACTGGGTGAAAAAATATTTTCTGAGATTTCAGGAAACTCGTAGTTTTTGTGAAGCTTGGCAAACCCTTTCAATGAAAGTGATTTTCGCCAGTCTCTGCTTAGGGCTACACCAATAGGAAACAAACCATAGAGATAGAACTTGGAACTACTTTACCCTGTCAAGTTTCAAAGAGCTAGCAGAAACCGTGTTTGATCTAGTGTTTCAAATACTTGTATCCATATCGTAGAAAACAGAGTGAAACCTAAAAATGAAAACTGTTACTGCAAACGAACGGTTTAACCTAGAAAAACGAAATTTCGTGAGCCAAGTGGGATTGGTGTACTGATCATTACCTGAAAATATCATCAAGATTGGGTGAAAAAATATTTGCTGAGATTTCAGGAAACTCATAGTTTTGGCTAAGCTTGGCAACCCCTTTCAATGAAAGTGATTTTCACCAATCTCTGCTTAGGGCTACATCAAAAGGAAACAAACCATAGAGATAGAACTTTGAACTACTTTATTGTGTCAAGTTTCAGAGAGCTAGGACAAACCGTGTTTTATTTAGAGTTCCAACTACATGTATCCATATAGGAGAAAACAGAGTGAAACCTAAAAATGAAAACTGCTACTGAAAACGAACCGTTTAACCTACAAGAACAAATATTGGTGAGCAAAGTGGGATTGGTGTACTGATAATTACCTGAATGTATCATCAGGATTGGGTGAAGAATATTTGTTGAGTTTTCACGAATCTTGTAGATTTCGGGAAGCTTGACAACCCCTTTCAATGAAAGTGATTTTCGCCAGTCTCTGCTTAGGGCTACATCAATAGGAAACAAACCGTAGAGATACAACTTGGAAATACTTTATCATGTCAAGTTTCAGAGATCTAGCACAAACCGTGTTTGATCTAGTGTTAAAACTACATGGATCCATACAGTAGAAAACAGAGTGAAACATAAAAATGAAAACTGTTACTGCAAACTAACGGTTTAACCTAGAAAAACGAAATTTGGTGAGCCAAGTGGGATTGGTATAGTGATCATTACCTGAATGTATCATCAAGATTGGGTGAAAAAATATTTGCTGAGATTTCAGGAAACTCGTGGTTTTTGGGAAGCTTCGCAACCCCTTTCAATGAAAGAGATTTTCACCAATCACTGCTTAGGGCTACATCAATAGGAAACAAACCATAGAAATAGAACTTGGAACTATTTTATTGTGTCTAGTTTCAAAGGGGGAGCACAAACCGTGTTTGAATTACAGTCCCAACTACATGTGTCCATATAGTATAAAAGAGATTGAAACCTAAAAATGAAAACTGTTACTGCAAATGAACAGTTTAACATAGAAGAACAAAAATTGGTGAGCCAAGTGGGAATGGTGTACTGATCATTACCTGAAAGTATCATGAAGATTGGTGAAAAAATATTTGCTGAGATTTCTGGAAACTCATAATTTGGGGGAGGCTTGACAACACCTTTCAATAGAAGTGATTTTCGCCAGTCTCTGCTTAGGGCTAAATCAATAGGAAACAAACCATAGAGATACAACTTGAACTACTTTATCGTGTCAAGGTTCAAAGAGCTAGCACAAACTGTATTTGATTTAGTGTTGCAACTACATGTACCCATATAGAATAAAACAGAGTGAAACCTAAAAATGAAATCTGTTCCTGCAAAAGAACGGTGTAACCTAGAAGAATGAAATTTGGTGGGCCAAGTGGGATTGGAGTACTGATCATTACCTGAAAGTATCATCAAGTTTGGGTGAAAAAGTATTTGTTGAGATTTCAGGAAACTCGTAGTTTTGGGGAAGCTTGGCAACCCCTTTCAATGAAAGTGACTTTCGCCAGTCTCTGCTAAGGGCTACATAAATGGGAAACAAATGATAGAGATAGAACTTGGACTACTTTATTGTGTCAAGTTTCAAAGAGCTAGCACAGACTGTTTGATTTAGAGTTCCAAATCCATGTATCCATGTAGGAGAAAACAGAGTGAAACCTAAAAATAAAAACTGCTTCTGCAAACGAACGGTTTAACATATAAGAACGAAATTTGGTGAGCCAAGAGGGATTTCTCTATTGATCATTACCTGAACGTATCATCAAGATTGGCTGAAATAATATTTGCTGAGATTTCAGGAAACTCGTAGTTTTTGGGAAGCTTGGTAACACTTTCAATTAAAGCAATTTTCGCCACTCTCTTCTTAGGGCTACATCGATAGGAAACAAAACATAAAGATAGAACTTGGAACTCCTTTCTGGGGTCAAGTTTCAAAAAGCTAGCACAAACCGTGTTTGATTTAGAGTTCCAACTACTTGTATCCTTATAGGAGAAAAAAGATTGAAACCTAAAAAAGTAAAACTGTGCCTACAAAGGAACTGTTTAACCTAGTAGAACGAAATTTGGTGGGCCAAGTGGGTTTGGTGTACTATCATTAACTGAAAGTATCATCAAGATTGTGTGAAAACATATTTGCTGACATTTCAAAAATCTCATAGTTTTTGGATAGCTTGGCAAACCCTTTCAATGAAAGTGATTTTCACCAGTCTCTGCTTATGGTTACATCAAGAGGAAACAAACCATAGAGATAGAACATGGAACTACTTTATCTTGTCAAGTTGTAGCACAAACCATGTTTGAGTTAGAGTTCCAACTATATGTATCCATATTTGAGAAAACAGAGTGAAATCTAAAAATGAAAACTATTACTGCAAACCAATGGTTTATCCTAGAAAAACAACATTTGGTGAGCCAAGTGGGACTCGTGTAGTGATCATTACTCGTGTAGTGATCATTGGGTGAAAAAAGGATTGCTGAGATTTCAGGAAACTCGTAGTTTTGGGGAAGCTTTTCAACCCCTTTCAATGAAAGTGATTTTCGCCAGTCTCTGTTTAGGGCTACATCAATAGGAAAAAATCCATAGAGATAGAACATGGAACTACTTTATTGTGTCAAGTTTCAAATTGCTAGACAAACCGTGTTTGATTTAGAGATCCAAATGCATGTATCCATGTAGGAGAAAACAGAGTGAAACCTAAAAATGAAAACTGTTACTGGAAGTGAACGGTTTAACTTAGAAGAACAAAATTTGGTGAGCCAAGTGGGATTGGTGTATTGATCATTACCTGAAAGTATCATAAAGGTTGGTTGAAAAATTATTTTCTGAGATTTCAGGAAACTAGTAGTTTTGGGGAAGCTTGGCAACCCCTTTCAATGAATGTGATTTTCGCCAGTCTCTGCTTAGGGCTACATCAATAGGAAACAAAACATAGAAATAGAACTTGGAGTAATTTATCGTGTCAAGTTTCAAAGAGATAGCACAAAGCGTGTTTGATTTAGAGTTCCAAATACATGTATCCATATAGGAGAAAACAGTGTGAAACCTAAAAATGAAAACTGTTACTGCAAACGAACGGTTTAACCTAGAAGAATAAAATTTGGTGAGTCAAGTGGGATTGCTATACTGATGAATACCTGAAAGTATCATCAAGATTGGGTGAAAAAATAATTGCTGAGATTTCAGGATCTCATAGTTTTTGGGATGCTTGGCAACACCTTTCAATGAAAGTGATTTTCACCAGTCTCTGCTTAGGGGTACATCAATAGTAAAAAAAATCATAGTGAAGAAACTTGGAACTACTTTATTGTGTCAAGTTTCAAAGAGCTAGCCCAAACCGTGTTTGATTTAGAGTTCCAACTACATGTATCCATACAGGAGAAAACAGAGTGAAACCTAAACATGAAAATGGTTACTGCAAGCAAACGGTTTAACCTAGAAGAATTAAATTTGTGAGCCAAGTGAAATTCCTTTACTGATCATTACCTGAAAAGGATCATCAAGATTGGAGAAAAAATGTTTGCTGATATTTCAGGAAAGTGGTAGTTTTGAGGAAGCTTGGCATACCTTTCAATGTAAGTGATTTTCGCCAGTGTCTGCTTAGGGCTACATCAAGGAAATAAACCATAGAGATAGAACTTGGAAGTACTTTATTGTGCCAATTTCAAAGAGCTAGCACAAACCGTGTTTGATTTAGAGTTTCAACTACATGTATCCATATAGGAGAAAACAGAGTGAAACCTAAAAATAAAAACGGTTACTGCAAAAGAACGGTTTAACCTAGAAGAACGAAATTTGGTAAGCCAAGTCTGATTGGTGGACGGATCATTACTGAAAGTATCATCAAGATTATGTGAAATAATGTTTGCTGGGATTTCAGGAAACTCGTGGTTTTTTGGAAGCTTGGCAACGCCTTTCAATGAAAGAGATTTTCGTCAGTCTCTGATTGTGGCTACATCAATAGAAAACAAACCATAGAGGTAGAACTTGGAACTATTTATTGTGCCAAGTTTCAAAGAGCTAGCACAAACCGTGTTTGATTTAGAGTTCCAACTACATGTATGCATATAGGAGAAAACATAGTGAAACTTAAAAATTAAAACGGTTACTGGAAACGAATGGTGTAACCTAGAAGAACGAAATTTGGTGAGCCAAGAGGCAGTGGTGTACTGATCATTAACTGAAAGTATCATCAAGATTCGGTGAAAAAATATTTGCTGAAATTTCAGTAAACTCGTTGTTTTTTTGGAAGCTTGGCAACCCCTTTCAATGAAAGTCATTGTCGTCAGTCTCTGCTTGGGTCTACATCATTAGATAACAAACCATAGAGGAAGAATTTGGAACTACTATATTGTGCCAAGTTTCAGAGAGCTAGCACAAACCGTGTTTGATTTAGACTTCCAACTACATGTATCCATATAGGAGAAAACAGAGTGAAACCGTAAAAATAAAAACTGTTACTGCAATCGAACTGTTTCACCTAGAAGAACGAAATTTGATGAGCCAAGTGGGATTGGTGTACTGACCATTACCTGAAAGTATCATCAAGATTCGGTGGAAAAATGTTTGTTGAGATATCAGGAAATTCGTAGTTTTTTGGAAGATGGGCATCCCCTTTCATTGAAAGTGATTTTCTTCACTATCTGCTTGTGGCTATATCAATAGGAAACAAAACATAGAGCGACAACTTGGAACTACTTTATTGTGCGAATTTACAAAGAGCTAGCAGAAACCGTGTTTGATTTATAGTTCCAACTACATATATCCATACAGTACAAAACAGTGTGAAACCTAAAATTAAAACGGTTACTGCAAACGAACGATTTAACCTAGAAGAACGAATTTGTGAGCCTAGTGGGGTTGGTGTGTAGATCTTTACGTGAAAGTATCATCAAGATTCGGTGAAAAAATATTTGCTGAAATTTCAGGAAACTCGTAGTTTTTTGGAAGCTTGGCAAACCCTTTCAATGAATGTGATTTTTGTCAGTCTCTGCTTGGGGCTACATCATTGGGAAACAAACCATAGAGAAAGAATTTGGAAGTATTTTATTGTGCCAAATTTCAGAGAGGTAGCACAAACCGTGTTTGATTTAGACTTCCATCTACATGTATCCATATAGGAGAAAACAGAGTGAAACATAAAAATGAAAATGGTTACTGCAAAGGAACTGTTTAAGCTAGAAGAATGAAATATGGTGAGCCAAGTGGGATTGGTGTACTGATCATTACCTGAAAGTATCATCAAGACTGGGAGAAAAAATGTTTGCTGAGATTTCAGGAAACTCGCAAATTTTTGGAATCTTGGCAACCCTTTAAATGAAAGTGCTTTTCGTCAGTCTCTGCTTGGGGATACATCAATATGAAACAAACCATAATGATAGAACTTGGATCTACTTTATTGTGCCAAGGTTCAAAGGGCTAGCACAAACCGTGCTTGATTTAGTGTTCAAACAACATGTATCCATAGAGTAGAAAACAGAGTGAAACCTAAAAATGAAAACTGTTACTGGAAACGAATGGTTTAACCTAGAAGAACAAAAATTGGTGAGCCAAGTGGGATTGTTGTACTGATCATTAACTGAAAGTATCATCAAGATTCGGTGAAAAAATATTTACTGAAATTTCAGAAAATTCGGAGATTTTTGGAAGCTTGGCAACCCTTTAAATGAAAGTGCTTTTCGACAGTCTCTTCTTGGGGCTACATCAATAGGAAACAAACAATAGAGGTAGACCTTGGAACTACTTTATTGTGCCAAATTTCAAAGGGCTAGCAAAAACCGTGTTTGATTTCGAGTTCCAAATACATGTATTCATATAGGAAAAAACAGAGTAAAACCTAAAAATGAAAACGGTTACTCCAAACGAAACGTTTAACCTAGAAGAACGAAATTTGGTGACCCAAGTGGGATTGGTGTACTGATCATTACCTGAAAGAATCATCAAGATTGGGTGAAATATATTTGCTGAAATTTTACTAAACTTCTAGTTTTTTGGAATATTGGCAACCCCTTTAAATAAAAGTGATTTTCCTCAGTCTCTGCTGGGGCTACATCAATAGGAAACATACCAGAGAGATAAAACTTGGAACTACTTTATTGTGCCATGTTTCAAAGAGGTAGCACAAACCATGTTTGATTTAGAGTTCCAACTACATGTATCCATATTGGAGAAAACAGAGTGAAACCTAAAAATGAAAATGGTTACTGCAAATGAACGGTTTAACCAGGAAGAACTAAATTTGGTGAGCCACGTGAGAATGGTGTACTGATCATTACCTAAAAGTATCATTAAGTTTGGGTGAAAAAATGTTTGCTGAGATTTCTGGAAACTCATAGTTTTTTTGGAAGCTTGTCAACCCTTTGAATTAAAGTGATTTTCATCAGTCTCTTCTTGGGGCTACATCAATAGAAACAAACCATAGAGATAGATCTTGGAAGTACTTTATTGTGCCAAGTTTCAAAGAGCTAGCACAAACCGTGTTTCATTTAGAGTTTCAACTACATGTTTCCATATAGGAGAAAACAGAGTGAAACCTAAAAATCAAAACTGTTACTGCAAATGTGTTGCAACCCCTTGCCGGCAAGGGAAACATGACACAGGATTCTTCTTTCAGCAGTTTACTCAGGACCTTTGAATCATGATGAGAAAACAGGAACAACAGCGCGAGCAGTTGGTCTGACCTAGCTTAAGTACCCAGCCTCACCAATGAACTAGCACTACGTGGAAAAGTCTAATAGGTACAGCGCAGCGGAAGCAAGCCAGAGCCTAGCCCCTCAACCTTACAAGGAGTTGTTTACTTCTAACAAGTCTAACCGCTTAGTCATCAGAAGCAGGAAGCCAGCGCCATTTTCAGGGTGTGGTCGCCAGCTCCCAACAGTTCCCCCTTTCTGTTTTACAAGCAACAGGTAAAAGTAGAGGTCCTATCTCCATTGTGCAAAAGTGGCTGTAAATAATGGCACACTCCTGAAGGGGCCCTCCCCAGGCGAGTCACCATTCTGACCGATGCCTTTTTCATGGAGGTGGGACGTCGACATCAAACCCAAATGCAATAGGACATGCTTTTCTTTGGACTCAAACCTAGAGCTCCCAAGTGCAGTGCCTTGCCTCGCACCCTGTGCTGTGTCGATCACTTGAGCACGGAGAGCCATGCTTGAGGGGACTGTCCTGCCTCTAAAGCAGCAAAGGCTTGTATGAGCATAAGATTCTGCACCCGCTGCCGCTTGCGCATACGAACCAGACACCACAGGCACAATCCAATGGCAAGTACCAGGACCACAGCCAGCACACCCATGCCTGCCCATTGCTTCAAGAAACTAAAAGACTTAAACAACCATGATATTACATCTTTCACGGGAGTAATATGGACTCACGTCTTATTTACTCTAACGATTTCTTGTAGTCCATCCATGGGCGATAAACACCCATGAGTGAGTACTTGACTCAAAATGTCCACTTGGTCTTGTAGTATATCTACCCGCTGGTTTAGAAGCACAATGCCACGATGTAGATGTTGATTAGTCTGAGTCTCCATGGCTGTTGCAGCAGTACCCGCAAGCTTGTTCACAGCATCAGCAGTAAGCACAGCAGTAGCGAGAGCCGCGGTGGCAGTGGTCGCTGGAACAGCAGAAGCTGCAATGGCCGCCACAATGGCTGCAGTTATACCAAGGTCTCTTTTGTGTCTTTGCAATAATACAGGCAAATTATCATCATCAATAGACACAGGTAAAGGCAATTAGGAGGGCACATGTACTACCATAACAGAGTCCTCCAAAGAGACATTCCAGCATTGTATAAGTCTACACGTCTGGTTAAAACAATTGAGTAAAGGAGATGAATAATTGAACAGCATTGATTACAGTAGCATTACCATTTGAGCCCCGGGAACCATCACTATCAAACCAGCCCAAAGATTGATTGGTTAACATAATACAAGGTACAGAATCAGAGTAATTAACATGTACAGAAAAACACAATGTGTCAAATAATGAAACAGTAGAAAAGTTATCAATAGCTGCTACAGTATCCATAGGCAAAGTCGGCCAATCCATGGTGGCAAAGCCATTAGTAGTGAAGAAAAACGGAAGTACACCAGCCTGAGAAGTAACGGGCAATGGATATGGCCACGTCTTTACCACCACCCTGAGGAGTCCTTCTGCAGTCCAGACGACCTCATGTCCGATCACCATCAGGGGAAGCATCAAGCAACTCATCTTGTTCATCTTCATTCTTCCTTCCAGACGGGGCTTGAGGAACTTTCCACATGAGTCGCTCTGGCACCCACAATGGTTCCATTCGGTCCGGTGCACCACCCTGACTGCTAAAAGTTCTGGATCCTGGGTTCGAGGAATATTCTTCCCCGTTCTGGCCACCAATTGTCGCGAACCCTCTACGACAAGGGAAACAGGACACATGATTCTTCTTTCAGCAGTTTACTCAGGACCTTTGAATCATGATGAGAAAACAGGAACAAGAACGCGAGCAGTCGGTCTGCCCTAGCTTAAGTACCCAGCCTCGCCAATGAACTAGCACTACATGGAAAAGTCTAATAGGTACAGCGCAGCGGAAGCAAGCCAGAGACCAGCCCCACAGACTTACAAGGAGTTGTTTACTTCTAACAACTCTAACCGCTTAGTCATCAGAAGCAGGAAGCCAGCACCATTTCCAGGGTGTGGTCGCTGGCTCCCAAAACAAATGAAATGTTTAACCTAGAAGAACGAAATTTGGTGTGCCAAGTGGGATTGGTGTACTGATCAGTACCTCAAAGTATCATCAAATTGGGTGAAAAAATGTTTGCAGAGATTTCAGGAAACTCGTAGTTTTCTGGAAGCTTGGCAACTCCTTTCACTAGAAGTGATTTTCGCCAGTCTCTGCTTGGGGCTATATCAATGGGAAACAAACCATTGAGATAGAACATGGATCTACTTTATTGTGCCAAGTTTCAAACAGCTAGCACAAACCGTGTTTGATTTAGAGTTCCAACTACATGTATCCATACAGGAGAAAACAGAGTGAAACCTAAAAATTAAAACACTTACTGCAAACGAACAGTACAACCTAGAGGAATGAAATTTGGTGAGCCAAGTGTGACTGGTGTACTGATTATTACCTGAAAGTATCATCGAGATTGGGTGAAAAAATGTTTGCTGAGATTTCATTAAACTCTTACTTTTTTTGGAAGCTTTGCAACCCCTTTCAATGAAAGTGATTTTCGCAGGATTCTGATTGGGGCAATAGAAATAGGAAACCAACCATACAAAAGGAACTTGAAACTACTTTAGTGTGCCTAGTTTCAAAGATCTAAAACAAACCGTGTTTGATTTAGAGTTCCAACTACATGTATCCATATAGGAGAAAACAGAGTGAGAATTAAAAATGAAAACGGTTACTGCAAACGAACTGTTTAACCTAGAAGAACGAAATTTGGTGAGCCAAGTGGGACTGGTGTACTGATCATTACCTAAAAGTATCATCAAGTTTGGGTGAAAAAATGTTTGCTGAGATTTCAGGAACCTCATAGTTTTGGGGAAGCTTGGCAACCCCTTTCAATGAAAGTGATTTTCGCCAGTCTCTGCTTATGGCTACATTAATGGAAAACAAACCATAGAGACAGAACTTGTAACTACTTTATTGTGCCAAGTTTCAAAGAGCTAGCCCAAACAGTGTTTGATTTAGAGTTCCAACTACATATACCCATATAGAAGAAAACAGAGTGAAACCGAAAAATGAAAACTGTGACTACAAACGAACTGTTTAACCTAGAAGAAGGAAATTTGGCGAGCCAAGTGTGATTGGTGTACTGATCATTACCTAAAAGTATCTTCAAGATTGGGTAAAAACATATTTGGTGAGATTTTAGGAAACTCGTAGTTTTGGGGTAGCTTGGCAACCCCTTTCAATGAAAGTGATTTTCGCCAGTCTCTTCATAAGGCTACATCATTAGAAAACAAAGGATAGAGATAGAACTTGGAACTACTTTATTGGGTCAATTTTCAAAGAGGTGGTACAAACCGTGTTTGATTTAGAGTTTCAACTACATGTATCCATATAGGAGAAAACAATGAAACCTAAAAATTAAAACTTACTGCAAACGAAAGCTTTAAACTAGAAGAACGAAATTTGGAGAGCCAAGTGGGATTGGTGTACTGATCATTACGTGAAAGTATCATCAAGTTTGGTTAAAAAAAAAAATATTTGGTGAGATTTTAGAAAACTTGTAGATTTGGGGAAGCTTGGCAACGCATTTCAATGAAAGTGATTTTCGCCAGTGACTGCTTAGGGCTACATCAATAATAAACAAACCATAGAGATAGAACTTGGAACTACTTTATTGTGTCAAGCTTCAAAGAGCTAGCACACACCATGTTTGATTTAGGGTTCCAACTACATGTATTCATATAGGAGAAAACTGTGAAACCTAAAAATGAAAACGGTTACTGCAAAAGAACGGTTTAACCTAAAAGAACGAAATTTGGTGAGTCAAGTGTGATTGGTGTACTGATTATTACCTGAAATTATCATCGTGATTGGGTGAAAAAATGATATCTGAGATTTCAGGAAACTCGTAGTTTTTTGGAAGCTTGGCAACGCCTTTCAATGAAAGTGATTTTCGCCAGTGACTGCTTAGGGCTACATCAATAATAAACAAACCATACAGAAGGAACTTGAAACTACTTTAGTGTGCCTAGTTTCAAAGAGCAAAAACAAACCGTGTTTGACTTAGAGTTCCAACTACATGTATCCATATAGGAGAAAACAGAGTGAGAATTAAAAATGAAAACGATTACTGCAAACGAATGGTTTAACATAGAGGAACGAAATTTGGTGAGCCAAGTGGTATTGGTGTATTTATCATTACCTAAAAGTATCATCAAGATTGGGTAAAAAAATATTTGGTGAGATTTTAGGAAACTCGTAGTTTTTGGGTAGCTTGGCAAGCCGTTTCAATGAAAGTGATTTTCGCCATTCTCTGCTTAAGGCTACATTAGTAGAAAACAAAGGATAGTGATAGAACTTGGAACTACTTTATTGGGTCAAGTTTCATAGAGCTGGTACAAACCGCGTTTGATTTAGAGTTTCAAATACCTGTATCCATATAGGAGAAAACAATGAATCCTACAAATGAAAACTGTTACTGCAAACGAACGGTTTAACCTAGAAGAATGAAATTTGGTGAGCAAAGTGGGATTGGTGTACTGATCATTACCTCATAGTATCGTCAAGTTTGGTTAAAAAAATATTTGGTGAGATTTTTGAAAATTTGTAGTTTTGGGGAAGCTTGGCAACTACTTTCAGTGAAAGTGATTGTCCCCAGTGTCTGCTAAGGGCTACATCAATAATAAACAAAACATTGATTTAGAACTTGGAACTACTTTATTGTGTCATGTTTCAAAGAGCTAGCACAAACCGTGTTTTATTTAGGGTTCCAACTACATGATTCCATACAGGAGAAAACAGAGTGTAACCTAAAAATGAAAACTGTTACTGCAATCGAACGGTTTAACCTAAAAGAATGAAATTCGGTGAGCCAAGTGGGATTGGGGTACTGATCATTACCTAAATGTATCATCAAGATTGGTAAAAAAAAATATTTGGTGAGATTTCAGGAAACTCGTAGTTTTTGGATAGCTTGACAACCCCATTCAATGAAAGTGATTTTCGCCAATTTCTGCTTAAGGCTACATCAATAGAAAATAAAGGATAGAGATAGAACTTGGAACTACTTTATAGGGTCAAGTCTCAAAGAGCTGGTACAAACCGTGTTTGATTTAGAGTTTCAACTACATGTATCCATATAGGAGAAAACAGTGAAACCTAAAAATGAAAACTGTTACTGCAAACGAACGGTTTAACCTAGAAGAACAAAATTTGGTGAGTCAAGTGGGACTGGTGTACTGATCATTACCTGAAAGTATCATCAAGATTGGCTGAAAAAATATTTGCTGAGATTTCAGGTAACTCGTAGTTTTTTGTATGCTTGGCAACCCCTTTCATTGAAAGTGATTTTCGCCAGTCTCTGCTTATGCCTACATCAGTAGGAAAGAAACCATAGAGATATAACTTGGAACTACTTTATTGTGCCAAGTTTGAAAGAGCTAGCAGAAACCGTGTTTGATTTAGAATTCAATCTACATATATCCATATAGGAGAAAAGAGATTGAAACCTCAAAATCAAGATGGTTACTACAAACGAACGGTTGAACATAGAGAAGGAAATTTGGTGAGCCAAGTGGGATTGGTGTACTGATCAATCCCTGCAAGTATCATCAAATTGGGTGAAAAAATGTTTGCTGAGATTTCAGGAAACTCGTAGTTTTTTGGAAGCTTATCAACCCCTTTCAATGAAAGTGATTCTCGTCAGTCTCTACTTGGGGCTACTTCAATAATAAACAAACCATAAAGACTGAACTTGGAACTACTTTTTTTTTCCAAATTTCAAAGAGCTAGCACAAACCGTGTTTGATTTAGAGTTCAATCTACATGTATCCATATAGGAGAAAACAGAGTGAAACCTAAAAATGAAAATGGTTACTGCAATCGAATGGTTTAACCTGGAAGAACGAAATTTGGTAAACCAAGTGGGACTGGTGTACTGATCTTTACCTGCAAGAAACATCAAGACTGGGTGAAAGAGAAAAGAAAGAGAAGAGAAAACAGAGTGAAACATAAAAATGAAAACAGTTACTCTAAACGAATGGTTTAACCTACAAGAAAAAAATTTGTTGAGCCAAGTGGGATTGGTGTACTGATCATTACCTGCAAGTCTCATCAAGTTTGGGTGAATAAACGTTTGCTGAGATTTCAGGGAACTCGTAGTTTTATGGAAGCTTGGCAAACAATTAAATGAAAGTGATTCTCTTCAGTCTCTGATTGCTGCTACTTCAATAGGATACAAACAATAGAGATAGAACATGTAACTACTTTATTGTGCCAAGTTTCAAAGAGCTAGCAGAAACCTTGTTTGTTTTAGAGTTCCATCTACATGTATCCATATAAGAGAAAACAGAGTGAAACCTAAAAATGGAAACGGTTACTGCAAACGATCGGTTTAACGTAGAAGAACGAAATTTGGTGAGCGAAGTGTGATTGGTGTACGGATCATTACCTGCAAGTATCATCAAGATTGGGTGAAAAAGGGTTTGCTGAGATTTCAGGAAACTCGTAGTTTTTTTGAAGCTTGGCAACCCCTTTCAATGAAAGTGATTCTCGTCAGTCTCTGCTTGAGGCTGCTTCAATAGGAAACCAACCATAGAGACAGATCTTGGAATTACTTTATTTTGCAAAGTTTCAAAGAGCTAGCACAAACCGTGTTTGATTTAGAGTTCAATCTACATGCATCCATATAAGAGAAAACAGAGTGAAACATAAAAATGAAAACGGTTACTGTAAACGAATGGTTTAACCTACAAGAACTTAATTTGTTGAGCCAAGTGGGATTGGTGTACTGATCATTACCTGCAAGTCTCATGAAGATTGGGTGAATAAATGTTTGCTGAGATTTCAGGAAACTCGTAGTTTTTTGGAACATGGGCAATACGTTTAATTAACTTGATTTTTGCCAGTCTCCGCTTGGGGCTACTTTAATAGGAAACAAACCATAGAGATAGAGCATGTAACTACTTTATTGTGCCAAGTTTCATGGAGCTAGCACAAAACATGTTTGATTTAGAGTTCCAACTACATGTATCCTTATAGGAGAAAACAGGGTGAAACCTAAAAATGAAAACCGTTACTGCAAGGGAGAATTCCCAACTATAGAAGAGCAATAGAAATAAATAGCGGGTAAATTTTAAAAACACAACAGTTGCACCAAGCAGAAAGAAACGCGAGCAGTATGAAAAGACAAGGAAAGAAAGGACCAGAAGCAATGCAGATCAACTCAACTTTAGAAGAGGTAATAGCTGCAACAGATGGAATGTCAGATAAAGGGTTCAGGATATATATGCTTCACATGATCTGGAATCTCAAGGAAGACATGAGACAGCAAAATCAGACAATGAAAGATCACATTGACAAACAAATCCAAGAAGTAAAAGATAAATTTCACAGGGAGATAGACGTAATAAAAAACAAACAAATAGAAATCGTAGAAATGCAGGAAACAATAAACCAACTGAAAAACTCAATTGAGAATACTACCAGCAGAGTAGATCACTTAGAAGAGAGAACATCAGACAATGAAGACAAAGTATTTCAACTGGAAAAGAACATAGACAGCTGAGCAAGTCTGCTAAGAAACCATGAGCAGAACATCCAATAATTATGGTTACTGCAAAGGAACGGTTTAACCTAGAAGAACGAAATTTGGTGATCCAAGTGGGATTGCAGTACTGATCATTACCTGCAAGTATCATCAAGATTGGGTGAAAAAATGTTTACTGAGATTTAAGGAAAATCGTAGTTTTTTGTAAGCTTGGCAACCCCTTTCAATGAAAGTGATTCTCGTCAGTCTCTGCTTGGGGCTACTTCAATAGGACACAAACCATAGCGATAGAACTTGAAACTACATTATTGTGCCAAGTTTCAAAGACCTAGCACAAACCGTGTTTCATTTAGTGTTCCAACTACATGTATCCATATAGGAGAAAACAGAGTGAAACCTAAACATGAAAACGGTTACTGCAAAGGAACAGTTTAAACTAGAAGAACGAAATTTGGTGAGCCAAGTGGGATGGTTGTACTGACCATTTCCTGCAAGTATCATCAAGATTTTGTGAAAAAAATGTTTGCTGAGATTTCGGAAACTCGTATTTTTTTGGAAGCTTGGCAACCCCTTTCAATGAAAGTGATTCTCGTCAGTCTCTGCTTGGGGCTACTTCAATAGGACACAAACCATAGCGATAGAACTTAGAACTCTATTGTTGTGCCAAATTTCATAGAGCTAGCACAAACCGTGTTTGATTTAGAGTTCCAAATACATGTATCCATATAGGAGAAAACAGAGTGAAACCTAAACATGAAAACGTTTACTGCAAAGGAACGGTTTAACCTAGAGGAACGAAATTTAGTGAGCCAGGTGGGATTGGTGTACTGATCTTACCTGCACGTGTCATCAATATTGGGTGAAAAAATGTTTGAGGAATTTTCAGAAAATCGTAGTTTTCTGGAAGCTTGGCAACCTCTTTCAATGAAAGTGATTCTCGTCAGTCTCTGCTTGGGGCTACTTCAATAGGACACAAACCATAGCGATAGAAATTGGAACTACCTTATTGTGCCAAGTTTCAAAGAGCTAGCACGAACCTTGTTTGGTTTAGAGTTCCAACTACCTGTATCAAAATAGGAGAAAACAGAGTGAAACCTAAACATGAAAACGGTTACTGCAAAGGAACAGTTTAACGTAGAAAAACGAAATTTGGTGAGCCAAGTGGGATTCGTGTGCTGATCACTACATGCAAGTATCATCAAGATTGGGTGAAAAAATGTATGCTGAGATTTCAGGAAACTCGTAGTTTTTTGGAAGCTTGGCAACCAATTTCAATGTAAGTGATTCTCGTAAGTCTCTGCTTGGGGCTACTTCAATAGGACACAAACCATAGCGATAGAACTTGGAATTACATTATTGTGCCAAGTTTCAAAGAGCTAGCACAAACCGTGTTTGATTTAGAGTTACATAACATGTATCCATATAGGAGAAAACAGAGTGAAACCTAAAAATGAAATCGGTTACTGCAAAGGAATGGTTTAACCTAGAAGAACGAAATTTAGTGAGCCAAGTGGGATTGGTGGGCTGATCATTAAATGAAGTATCATCATGTTTGGGTGAAAAAATGTTTGCTGAGTTTTCCGGAAACTCGTTGTTTTTTGGAAGCTTGGCCACAACTTTCAATGAAAGTGATTCTCGTCAGTCTCTTCTTGGGGCTACTTCAATAGGACACAAACCATACCGATAGAACGTGGAACTACATTATTGTGCAAAGTTTCAAAGAACTAGCACAAATCGTGTTTGATTTAGAATTCCAACTACATGTATCCATATAAGAGAAGACAGAGTGAAACCTAAACATGACGACGGTTACTGTAAAGAGCGGTTAAACCTAGAAGAACGAAATTTAGTGAGCCAAGTGGGATTGGTGTACTGACCTTTACCTGCAAGTATCATCAATATTGGGTGAAAAAATGTTTGCTGAGAATTCAGGAAACTCGTAGTTTTTTGGAAGCTTGTCAACCCCTTTCAATGAAAGTGATTCTCGTCAGTCTCTCCTTGCGGCTACTTCAATAGGACACAAACCATAGCGATAGAACTTGGAACCACATTATTGTGCCAAATTTCAAAGAGCTAGCATAAACCGTGTTTGATTTAGAGTTCCAACTACATGTATCCATATAGGAGAAAACAGAGTGAAATCTAAATATGAAAACGGTTACTGCAAAGGAATGGTTTAACCTAGAAGAACGAAAATTGTTGAGCCAAGTGGGATAGGTGTATTGATCATTACCTGCAAGTGTCTTCAATATTGGGTTAAAAAATGTTTGCTGAGATTTCAGGAAACTCGTAGTTTTTTTGAAGTTTGGCAACCTCTTTCAATGAAAGTGAATCTCGTCAGTCTCTGCTTGGGGCTACTTCAATAGGTAACAAACCATAGAAATAGAACTTGGAACTACATTATTGTGCCAAGTTTCAAAGAGCAAGCACAAACCGAGTTTGATTTAGAGTTCCAACTACATGTATCCATATAGGAGAAAACAGAGTGAAACCTAAATATGAAAATGGTTACTGCAAAGGAACGGTTTAACCTAGAAGAACGAAATTTGTTGAGCCAAGTGGGATTGGTGTACTGATCATTACCTGCAAGTGTCATCAATATTGGGTGAAAAAATGTTTGCTGAGATTTGCGGAAACTCGTAGTTTTTTGGAAGCTTGGCAACCCGTTTCAATGAAAGTGATTCTCGTCAGTCTCTGCTTTGGCCTACTTCAATAGGATACAAACCATATCGATAGAACTTGGAACCACATTATTGTGCCAAGTTTCAAAGAGCTAGCATAAACCGTGTTTGATTTAGAGTTCCAACTACATGTATCCATATAGGAGAAAACAGAGTGAAACCTAAACATGAAAACGGTTACTGCAAAGGAACGGTTTAACCTAGAAGAACGAAATTTGGTGAGCCAAGTGGGATAGGTGTACTGATCATTACCTGTAAGTTTCATCAATATTGGGTGAAAAAATGTTTGTTGAGATTTCCGGAAACTCGTAGTTTTTTGGAAGCTTGGCAATCCCTTTCAATTAAAGTGATTCTCGTCAGTCTCTGCTTCAGGCTACTTCAATGGGACACAAACCATAGCGATAGAACTCGGAACTACATTATTGTGCCAAGTTTCAAAGAGCTAGCACAAACCGTGTTTGATTTAGAGTTCCAACTACATGTATCCATATAGGAGAAAACAGAGTGAAACCTAAAAATGAGAACGGTTCCTGCAAAGGAACGGTTTAACCGAGAAGAACGAAATTTGTTGAGCCAAGTGGGATTGGTGTACTGATCATTACGTGCAAGTGTCATCAATATTGGGTTAAAAGATGTTTGCTGAGATTTCAGGAAACTCGTAGTTTTTTGGAAGCTTGGCAACCTCTTTCAATGAAAGTGATTCTCCTCAGTCTCTTCTTGGGGCTACTTCAACAGGACACAAACCATAGCGATAGAACTTGGAACCACATTATTGTGCCAAGTTTCAAAGAGCTAGCACAAAACGTGGCTTGATTTAGAGTTCCAAATACATGTATCCATATAGGAGAAAACAGAGTGAAACCTAAACATGAAAACGCTTACTGCAAAGGAACGGTTTAACCTAGAAGAACGAACTTTGGTGAGCCAATTAGGTTTGGTGTACTGATCATTACCTGCAAGTGTCATCAATATTGGGTGAAAAAATGTTTCCTGAGATTTCCGGAAACTCGTAGTTTTTTGGAAGTTAGGCAACCCCTTTCAATGAAAGAGTTTCTCGTCAGTCTCTGCTTGGGGCTACTTGAAAAGGACACACACCATAGCGATCGAACTCGGAACTACATTATTGTGCCAAGTTTCAAAGAGCTAGCACAAACCGTGTTTGATTTAGTGTTCCAAACACATGGATTCATATTGGAGAAAACAGAGTGAAACCTAAAAATGAGAACGGTTACTGCAAAGGAACGGTTTTACCTAGAAGAACGAAATTTGTTGAGCCAAGTGGGATTGGTGTACTGATCATTACGTGCAAGTGTCTTCAATATTGGGTTAAAAGATGTTTGCTGAGATTTCAGGAAACTCGTAGTTTTTTGGAAGCTTGGCAACCTCTTTCAATGAAAGTGATTCTCGTCAGTCTCTTCTTGGGGCTACTTCAATAGGACACAAACCATAGCGATAGAACTTGGAACCACATTATTGTGCCATGTTTCAAAGAGTTACAACAAAACGTGTTTGATTTAGAGTTCCAACTACCTGTATCCATAGAGGAGAAAAGAGAGTGAAACCTAAACATGAAAACGGTTACTGCAAAGGAACGGTTTAACATAGAAGAACGAAATTTAGTGAGCCAAGTGGGATTGGTGTACTGATCATTACCTGCAAGTGTCATCAATATTGGGTGAAAAAATGTTTGCTGAATTTCCGGAAACTCGTAGTTTTTGGAAGCTTGGCGACCACTTTCATTGAAAGTGATTCTCATCAGTCTCTGCTTGGGGCTACTTCAATAGGACACAAACCATAGCGATAGAACTTGGAAGTTCATTATTGTGCCATGTTTCAAAGAGCTTGCACAATCCGTGTTTGATTTAGAGTTCCAACTACATGTATCCATATAGGAGAAAACAGAGTGAAACCTAAATATGAAAACGGTTACTGCAAAGGAACGGTTTAACCTAGAAGAACGAAATTTGGTGAGCCAAGTGGGATTGGTGTACTGATCATTACCTGCAAGTGTCATCAATATTGGGTGAAAAAATGTTTGCTGAGATTTGCGGAAACTCGTAGTTTTTTGGAAGCTTGGCAACCCGTTTCAATGAAAGTGATTCTCGTCAGTCTCTGCTTGGGCCTACTTCAATAGGATACAAACCATATCGATAGAACTTGGAACCACATTATTGTGCCAAGTTTCAAAGAGCTAGCATAAACCGTGTTTGATTTAGAGTTCCAACTACATGTATCCATATAGGAGAAAACAGAGTGAAACCTAAACATGAAAACGGTTACTGCAAAGGAACGGTTTAACCTAGAAGAACGAAATTTGGTGAGCCAAGTGGGATAGGTGTACTGATCATTACCTGTAAGTGTCATCAATATTGGGTGAAAAAATGTTTGTTGAGATTTCCGGAAACTCGTAGTTTTTTGGAAGCTTGGCAACCCCTTTCAATTAAAGTGATTCTCGTCAGTCTCTGCTTCGGGCTACTTCAATGGGACACAAACCATAGCGATAGAACTCGGAACTACATTATTGTGCCAAGTTTCAAAGAGCTAGCAGAAACCGTGTTTGATTTAGAGTTCCAACTACATGTATCCATATAGTAGAAAACAGAGTGAAACCTAAAAATGAGAACGGTTCTTGCAAAGGAACGGTTTAACCGAGAAGAACGAAATTTGTTGAGCCAAGTGGGATTGGTGTACTGATCATTACGTGCAAGTGTCATCAATATTGGGTTAAAAGATGTTTGCTGAGATTTCAGGAAACTCGTAGTTTTTTGGAAGCTTGGCAACCTCTTTCAATGAAAGTGATTCTCCTCAGTCTCTTCTTGGGGCTACTTCAACAGGACACAAACCATAGCGATAGAACTTGGAACCACATTATTGTGCCAAGTTTCAAAGAGCTAGCACAAAACGTGCTTGATTTAGAGTTCCAAATACATGTATCCATATAGGAGAAAACAGAGTGAAACCTAAACATGAAAACGGTTACTGCAAAGGAATGGTTTAACCTAGAAGAACGAAATTTGGTGAGCCAAGTGGGATTGGTGTACTGATCATTACCTGCAAGTATCATCAAGATTGGGTGAAAGAATGTTTGCTGAGATTTCAGGAAACTCGTAGTTTTTTGGAAGCTTGGCAACCCCTTTCAATGAAAGTGATTCTCATCAGTCTCTGCTTGGGGCTACTTCAATAGGACACAAACCATAGCGATAGAACTTGGAACTACATTATTGTGCGAAGTTTCAAAGAGCTAGCACAAACCGTGTTTGATTTAGAGTTCCAACTACATGTATCCATATAGGAGAAAACAGAGTGAAACCGAAAAATGAGAAAGGTTCCTGCAAAGGAGCGGTTTAACCTAGAAGAACGAAATTTGGTGAGCCAAGTCGGATTGGAGTACTGATCATTACCTGCAAGTGTCATCAATATTGGGTTAAAAAATGTTTGCTGAGATTTCAGGAAACTCGTTGTTTTTTGGAAGCTTGGCAACCCCTTTCAATGATAGTGATTCTCGTCAGTCTCTGCTTGGGGCTACTTCAATAGGACACAAAACATAGCGATAGAACTTGGAACCACATTTTTGTGCCAAGTTTAAAAGAGCTAGCACAAAACGTGTTTGATTTAGAGTTCCAACTACATGTATCCATATAGGAGAAAACAGAGTGAAACCTAATCATGAAAACGATTCCTGCAAAGGAACGGTTTAACCTAGAAGAACGAAATTTGTTCAGCCAAGTGGGATTGGTGTACTGATCATTACCTGCAAGAATCATCTAGATTGGGTAAAAAAAATGTATGCTGAGATTTCAGGAAACTCGTAGTTTTCTTGAAGTTTGGCAACCCCTTTCAATGAAAGAGATTCTCGTCAGTCTCTGCTTGGGGCTACTTCAATAGGACACAAACCATAGCGATAGAACTTGGAACTACATTATTGTGCCAAGTTTCAAAGAGCTAGCACAAACCGTGTTTGATTTAGTGTTCCAACTACCTGTATCCATAGAGGAGAAAAGAGAGTGAAACCTAAACATGAAAACGGTTACTGCAAAGGAACGGTTTAACCTAGAAGAACGAAATTTAGTGAGCCAAGTGGGATTGGTGTACTGATCATTACCTGCAAGTGTCATTAATATTGGGTGAAAAAATGTTTGCTGAATTTCCGGAAACTCGTAGTTTTTTGGAAGCTTGGCAACCTCTTTCAATGAAAGTGATTCTCGTCAGTCTCTGCTTGGGGCTACTTCAATAGGACACAAACCATAGCGATAGAACTTGGAGGTACATTATTGTGCCATGTTTCAAAGAGCTAGCAAAAACCGTGTTTGATTTAGAGTTCCAACTACATGTATCCATATAGGAGAAAACAGAGTGAAACCTAAATATGAAAACGGTTACTGCAAAGGAACGGTTTAACCTAGAAGAACGAAATTTGGTGAGCCAAGTGGGATTGGTGTACTGATCATTACCAGCAAGTATCATCAAGATTGGGAGAAAAAATGTTTGCTGAGATTTCAGGAAACTCGTAGTTTTTGGAAGCTTGGCAACCTCTTTCAATGAAAGTGATTCTCATCAGTTTCTGCTTGGGGCTACTTCAATGGGACACAAAACATAGTGATAGAACTTGGAAGTACATTATTGTGCCAAGTTTCAAAGAGCTAGCACAAACCGTGTTTGATTTAGAGTCTTAAATACATGTATCCATATAGGAGAAAACAGAGTGAAACCTAAACATGAAAACGGTTACTGCAAAGGAACGGTTTAACCTAGAAGAACGAACTTTGGTGAGCCAATTGGGTTTGGTGTACTGATCATTACCTGCAAGTGTCATCAATATTGGGTGAAAAAATGTTTCCTGAGATTTCCGGAAACTCGTAGTTTTTTGGAAGTTAGGCAACCCCTTTCAATGAAAGAGTTTCTCGTCAGTCTCTGCTTGGGGCTACTTGAAAAGGACACACACCATAGCGATCGAACTCGGAACTACATTATTGTGCCAAGTTTCAAAGAGCTAGCACAAACCGTGTTTGATTTAGTGTTCCAAACACATGGATTCATATTGGAGAAAACAGAGTGAAACCTAAAAATGAGAACGGTTACTGCAAAGGAACGGTTTAACCTAGAAGAACGAAATTTGTTGAGCCAAGTGGGATTGGTGTACTGATCATTACGTGCATGTGTCTTCAATATTGGGTTAAAAGATGTTTGCTGAGATTTCAGGAAACTCGTAGTTTTTTGGAAGCTTGGCAACCTCTTTCAATGAAAGTGATTCTCGTCAGTCTCTTCTTGGGGCTACTTCAATAGGACACAAACCATAGCGATAGAACTTGGAACCACATTATTGTGCCAAGTTTCAAAGAGCTACAACAAAACGTGTTTGATTTAGAGTTCCAAATACCTGTATCCATAGAGGAGAAAAGAGAGTGAAACCTAAACATGAAAACGGTTACTGCAAAGGAATGGTTTAACATAGAAGAACGAAATTTAGTGAGCCAAGTGGGATTGGTGTACTGATCATTACCTGCAAGTGTCATCAATATTGGGTGAAAAAATGTTTGCTGAATTTCCGGAAACTCGTAGTTTTTGGAAGCTTGGCGACCACTTTCATTGAAAGTGATTCTCATCAGTCTCTGCTTGGGGCTACTTCAATAGGACACAAACCATAGCGATAGAACTTGGAAGTACATTATTGTGCCATGTTTCAAAGAGCTAGCACAATCCGTGTTTGATTTAGAGTTCCAACTACATGTATCCATATAGGAGAAAACAGAGTGAAACCTAAATATGAAAACGGTTACTGCAAAGGAACGGTTTAACCTAGAAGAACGAAATTTGGTGAGCGAAGTCTGATTGGTGTACTGATCATTACCAGCAAGTATCATCAAGATTGGGTGAAACAATGTTTGCTGAGATATCAGGAAACTCGTAGTTTTTTGGAAGCTTGGCAACCTCTTTCAATGAAAGTGATTCTCATCAGTTTCTGCTTGGGGCTACTTCAATAGGACACAAAACATAGCGATAGAACTTGGAAGTACATTATTGTGCCAAGTTTGAAAGAGGTAGCACAAACCGTGTTTGATTTAGAGTTCCAACTACTTGTATCCATATAGGAGAAAACAGAGTGAAACCTAAACATGAAAACGGTTACTGCAAAGGAACGGTTTAACCTGGAAGAACGAAATTTTGTGAGCCAAGTGGGTTTGGTGTACTGATCATTACCTGCAAGTGTCATCAATATTGGGTGAAAAAATGTTTGCTGAGATTTCCGGAAACTCGTAGTTTTTTGGAAGTTTGGCAACCCCTTTCAATGAAAGAGTTTCTCGTCAGTCTCTGCTTGGGGCTACTTCAATAGGACACACACCATAGCGATCGAACTCGGAACTACATTATTGTGCCAAGTTTCAAAGAGCTAGAACAAACCGTGTTTGATTTAGTGTTCCAACTACATGGATTCATATTGGAGAAAACAGAGTGAAACCTAAAAATGAGAACGGTTACTGCAAAGGAACGGTTTAACCTAGAAGAACGAAATTTGTTGAGCCCAGTGGGATTGGTGTACTGATCATTACGTGCAAGTGTCATCAATATTGGGTTAAAAGATGTTTGCTGAGATTTCCGGAAACTCGTAGTTTTTTGGAAGCTTGGCAACCTCTTTCAATGAAAGTGATTCTCGTCATTCTCTTCTTGGGGCTACTTCAATAGGACACAAACCATAGCGATAGAACTTGGAACCACATTATTGTGCCAAGTTTCAAAGAACTAGCACAAAACGTGTTTGATTTAGTGTTCCAAATACATGTATCCATATAGGAGAAAACAGAGTGAAACCTAAACATGAAAACTGTTACTGCAAAGGAACGGTTTAACCTAGAAGAACGAAATTTAGTGAGCGAATTGGGATTGGTGTACTGATCATTACCTGCAAGTGTCATCAATATTGGGTGAAAAAATGTTTGCTGAGATTTCCGGAAAGTTGTAGTTTTCTGAAAGCTTGGCAACCCCTTTCAATGAAAGTGATTCTCGTGAGTCTCTGCTTGGGGCTACTTCAATAGGACACAAACCATAGCGATAGAACTCAGAACTACATTATTATGCCAAGTTTCAAAGAGCTAGCACAAACCGTATTTGATTTAGAGTTCCAACAACATGTATCCATGTAGAGAAAACAGAGTGAAACCTAAACATGAAAACGGTTACTGCAAAGGAACGGTTTAACCTAGAAGAACGAAATTTGGTGAGATAAGTGTGATTGGTGTATGATCATTACCTGCAAGTATCAACAAGATTAGGTGAAAAAAATGTTTCCTGAGATTTCAGGAAACTCGTAGTTTTTTTGAAGTTTGGCAACGAGTTTCAATGAAAGTGATTCTCGTCAGTCTATGCTTGGGGCTACTTCAGTAGGACACAAACCATAGCGATAGAACTTGGAACCACATTATTGTACCAAGTTTGAAAGAGGTACCTCAAACCGTGTTTGATTTAGAGTTCCAACTACATGTATCCATATAGGAGAAAACAGAGTGAAACCTCAACATGACAACGGTTACTGCAAAAAACGGTTTAACCTAGAAAAACGAAATTTGGTGATCCAAGTGGGATTGGAGTACTGATCATTACCTGCAAGTGTCATCAATATTGGGTGAAAAAATGTTTGCTGATATTTCAGGAAACTCGTTGTTTTTTGGAAGCTTGGCAACCCCTTCAAATGAAAGTGATTCTCGTCAGTCTCTGCTTGGGGCTACTTCAATAGGACAGAAACCATAGTGATAGAACTTGGAAGTACATTATTCTGCCAAGTTTCAAAGAGCTAGCACAAAACGTGTTTGATTTAGAGTTCCAACTACATGTATCCCTATAGGAGAAAACAGAGTGAAACCTAAACATGAAAACGGTTACTGCAAAGGAACGGTTTAACGTAGAAGAACGAAATTTGGTGAGCCAAGTGGGATATGTGTACTGATCATTACCTGCAAGTGTCATCAATATTGGGTGGAAAAATGTTTGCTGAGATTTCCGGAAACTCGTAGGTTTTTGGAAGCTTGGCAACCCCTTTCAATGAAAGTGATTCTCGTCAGTCTCTGCTTCGGGCTACTTCAATAGGACACAAACCATAGCGATAGAACTCGGAACTACATTATTGTGCCAAGTTTCAAAGAGCTAGCACAAACCGTGTTTGATTTATAGTTCCAACTACATGGATTCATATAGGAGAAAACAGAGTGAAACCTAAAAATGAGAACGGTTACTGCAAATGAACGGTTTAACCTAGAAGAACGAAATTTGGTGAGCCAAGATGGATTGGTGTATTGGTCATTACCTGCAAGTGTCATCAATATTGGGTGAAAAAATGTTTTCTGAGATTTCAGGAAACTCGTAGTTTTTTGGAAGCTTGGCAACCCCTTTCAATGAAAGTGATTCTCGTCAGTCTCTGCTTGGGTCTACTTCAATAGGACACAAACCATAGAGATAGAACCTGGAACCACATTACTGTCCAATTTTCAAAGAGCTAGCACAAAACGTGTTTGATTTAGAGTTCCAAATACATGTATCCATATAGGAGAAAACAGAGTGAAACCTCAATATGAAAACGGTTACTGCAAAGGAACGGTTTAACCTAGAAGAACAAAATTTGGTGAGCCAACTGGGATTGGTGTACTGATCATTACGTGCAAGTATCATCAAGATTGGGTGAAAAAATGTTTGCTGACATTTCAGGAAACTCGTAGTTTTTTGGAAGCTTGGCAACCCCTTTCAATGAAAGTGATTCTCGTCAGTCTCTGCTTGGGGCTACTTCAATAGGACACAAACCATAGCGATAGAACTTGGAACTATATTATTGGGCCAAGTGTCAAAGAGCTAGCACAAACCGTGTTTGATTTAGAGTTCCAACAACTTGTATCCATGTAGAGAAAACAGAGTGAAACCTAAACATGAAAACGGTTACTGCAAAGGAACGGTTTAACCTAGAAGAACGAAATTTGGTGAGCCAACTGGGATTGGTGTACTGATCATTACCTGCAAGTTTCATCAAGATTAGGTGAAAAAAAGTTTCCTGAGATTTCAGGAATCTCGTAGTTTTTTTGAAGTTTGGCAAACTCTTTCAATGAAAGTGATTCTCGTCAGTCTCTGCTTGGGGCTGCTTCAATAGGACACAACCCATAGCGATAGAACTTGGAACTACATTATTGTGCCAAGTTTCAACGAGCTAGCACAAACCGTGTTTGATTAATAGTTCCAACTACATGTATCCACATAGGAGAAAACAGAGTGAAACCTAAATATGAAAATGTTTACTGCAAACGAACGGTTTAACCTAGAAGAACGAAATTTAGTGAGCCAAGTGGGATTGGTGTACTGATCATTACCTGCAAGTGTCATCAATATTGGGTGAAAAATTGTTTGCTGAGATTAGCGGAAACTCGTAGTTTTTTGGAAGCTTGGAAACCCGTTTCAATGAAAGTGATTCTCGTCAGTCTCTGCTTGGGCCTACTTCAATAGGACACAAAACATATCGATAGAACTTGAAACCACATTATTGTGCCAAGTTTCAAAGAGCTAGCACAAACCGTGTTTGATTTAGAGTTCCAACTACATGTATCAATATAGAAGAAAACAGAGTGAAACCTAAACATGAAAACAGTTACTGCAAAGGAATGGTTTAATCTAGAAGAAGGAAATTTGGTGAGCCAAGTGGGTTTGGTGTACTGATCATTACCTGCAAGTGTCATCAATATTGGGTGAAAAAATGTTTGCTGAGATTTCCGGAAACTCGTAGTTTTTTGGAAGCTTGGCAACCCCTTTCAATGAAAGTGATTCTCCTCAGTCTCTGCTTGGGGCTACTTCAATAGGACACAAACCATAGCGATAGAACTTGGAACAACAGTATTGTGCCAATTTTCAAAGAGCTAGCACAAACCGTGTTTGATTTAGATTTCCAACTACATGTATCCATATAGGAGAAAACAGAGTGAAACCTAATCATGTGAACGGTTACTGTAAAGGAACGGTTTAACCTAGAAGAACGCAATTTGGTGAGCCAAGTGGGATTGGTGTACTGATCATTAAATGGAAGTATCATCAAGATTGGGTGAAAAAAGGTTTGCTGAGATTTCAGGAAACTCGTAGTTTTTTGGAAGCTTGGCAACCCCTTTTAATGAAAGTGATTCTCGTCAGTCTCTGCTTTGGGCTACTTCAAGAGGACACAAACCATAGCGATAGATCTTGGAACTACATTATTCTGCCAAGGTTGAAGAGCTACCACAAACCGTGTTTGATTTAGAGTTCCAACTACATGTATCCTTATAGGAGAAAACAGAGTGAAACCTAAACATGAAAACGGTCACTGCAAAGGAACGTTTTAACCTAGAAGAAGGAAATTTGGTGAGCCAAGTGGGATAGGTGTACTGATCATTACCTGCAAGTATCATCAAGATTGGGTGACAAAATGTTTGCTGAGATTTCCGGAAACTCATAGTTTTTGGAAGCTTGGCAACCCCTTTCAATGAACGTGATTCTCCTCAGTCTCTGCTTGGGGCTTCTTCAATAGGACACAAACCATAGCGATAGAACTGGGAAATACATTATTGTGCCAAGTTTCAAAGAGCTAGCACAAACCGTGTTTGATTTAGAGTTCCAACTACATGCATCCATATAGGAGAAAACAGAGTGTCACCTAAACATGAAAACGGTTACTGCAAAGGAACGGTTTAACCTAGAAGAACGAAACTTGGTGAGCCAAGTGGGATTGGTGTACTGATCATTACCAGCAAGTGTCATCAATATTGGGTGAAAAAATGTTTGCTGAGATTTCAGGAAACTCGTAGTTTTTTGGAAGCTTGGCAACCCCTTTCAGTGAAAGTGGTTCTCGTCAGTCTCTGCTTGGGGCTACTTCAGTAGGACACAAACCATAGCGATAGATCTTGGAACTACATTATTGTACCAAGTTTCAAAGAACTAGCACAAACCATGTTTGATTTAGAGTTCCAACTACATGTATCCACATAGGAGAAAACAGGGTGAAACCTAAAAATGAAAACGATTACTGCAAAGGAACGGTTTAACCTAGAAGAACGAAATTTGGTGAGCCAAGTGGGATATGTGTACTGATCATTACCTGCAAGTGTCATCAATATTGGGTGAAAAAATGTTTGCTGAGATTTCAGGAAACTCGTAGTTTTTTGGAAGCTTGGCAACCCCTTTCAATGAAAGTGATTCTCGTCAGTCTCTGCTTGGGGCTCCTTCAATAGGACACAAACCATAGCGATAGAACTTGGAACTACAATATTGTGCCAAGTTTCAAAGATCTAGCAGAAACCGTGTTTGATTTAGATTTCCAACTACATGTATCCTTATAGGAGAAAACACATTGAAACCTAATCATGTAAATGGTCACTGTAAAGGAACGGTTTAACCTAGAAGAACGCAATTTTGGTGAGCCAAGTCGGATTGGTGTACTGATCATTACTGTAAGTGTCATCAAGATTGGGTGACAAAATGTTTGCTGAGATTTCCGGAAACTCGTAGTTTTTTGGAAGCTTGGCAACCCCTTTCAATGAAAGTGATTCTCGTCAGTATCTGCTTGGGGCTACTTCAATAGGACACAAACCACAGCGATAGAACTCGGAACTACATTATTGTGCTAAGTTTCAAAGCGCTAGCACAAACCGTGTTTGATTTAGAGTTCCAACTACATGTATCCACATAGGAGAAAACAGAGTGAAAACTAATCATGGAAACGGTTACTGCAAAGGAACGGTTTAACCTAGAAGAACGAAATTTGGTGAGCCAAGTGGGATTGGTGTACTGATGATTAAATGGAAATATTATCAAGATTGGGTGAAAAAATATTTGCTGAGATTTCAGGAAACTCGTATTTTTTTGGAAGCTTGGCTTCCCCCTTAAATGAAAGTGATTCTCGTCAGTCTCTGCTTTGGGTACTTCAATAGGACACAAACCATAGCGATAGAACTTGGAACTACACTATTCTGCCAAGTTTCAAAGAGCTACCACAAACCGTGTTTGATTTAGAGTTCCAACTACATGTATCCATATAGGAGAAAACAGAGTGAAACCTAAACATGAAAACGGTTACTGCAAAGGAACGTTTTAACCTAGAAGAAGGAAATTTGGTGAGCCAAGTGGGATTGGTGTACTGATCATTAAATGGAAGTATCATCAAGATTGGGTGAAAAAATGTTTGCTGAGATTTCAGGAAACTCGTAGTTTTTTGGAAGCTTGGCAACCCCTTTTAATAAAAGTGATTCTCGTCAGTGTCTGCTTTGGGCTACTTCAAGAGGACACAAACCATAGCGATAGATCTTGGAACTACATTATTCTGCCAAGGTTGAAGAGCTACCACAAACCGTGTTTGATTTAGAGTTCCAACTACATGTATCCATATAGGAGAAAACAGAGTGAAACCTAAACATGAAAACGGTCACTGCAAAGGAACGTTTTAACCTAGAAGAAGGAAATTTGGTGAGCCAAGTGGGATAGGTGTACTGATCATTACCTGCAAGTATCATCAATATTGGGTGAAAAAATGTTTGCTGAGATTTCAGGAAACTCGTAGTTTTTTGGAAGCTTGGCAACCCCTTTCAATGAAAGTGATTCTAGTCAGTCTCTGCTTGGGGCTACTTCAATAGTACACAAACCATAGCGATAGAACTCGGAACTACATTATTGTGCCAAGTTTCAAAGAGCTAGCATAAACCGTGTTTCATTTAGAGTTCCAACTACATGTATCAATATAGGAGAAAAGAGACTGAAACCTAAACATCAAAACGGTTACTGCAAAGGAACGGCTTAACCTAGAAGAACGAAATTTGGTGAGCCAAGTGGGATTGGTGTACTGATCATTACCTGCAAGTGTCATCAATATTGGGTGAAAAAATGTTTTCTGAGATTCAGGAAACTCGTAGTTTTTTGGAAGCTTGGCAACCCCGTTCAATGAAAGTGATTCTCGTTAGTCTCTGCTTGGGGCTACTTCAGTAGGACACAAACCATAGTGATAGAACTTGGAACTACAATATTGTGCCAAGTTTCAAAGATCTAGCAGAAACCGTGTTTGATTTAGATTTCCAACTACATGTATCCATATAGGAGAAAACAGAGTGAAACCTAAACATGAAAACGGTTACTGCAAAGAACTGTTTAACTAGAAGAACGAAATTTGGTGAGCCAAGTGGGTTTGGTGTACTGATCATTACCTGCAAGTGTCATCAATATTGGGTGAAAAAAAATGTTTGCTGAGATTTCCGGAAACTCGTAGTTTTTGGAAGCTTGGCAACCCCTTTCAATGAAAGAGTTCTAGTCAGTCTCTGCTTGGGGCTACTTAAATAGGACACAAACGATAGCGATCGAACTTGGAACTGTATTATTGTGCCAAGTTTCAAAGAGCTAGCACAAACCGTGTTTGATTTAGCGTTCCAACAACATGTATCCACATAGGAGAAAACAGAGTGAAAACTAATCATGGAAACGGTTACTGCAAAGGAACGGTTTAACCTAGAAGAAACGAAATTTGGTGAGCCAAGTGGGATTGGTGTACTGATGATTAAATGGAAGTATTATCAAGATTGGGTGAAAAAATATTTGCTGAGATTTCAGGAAACTCGTATTTTTTGGAAGCTTGGCTTCCCCCTTAAATGAAAGTGATTCTCGTCAGTCTCTGCTTTGCGTACTTCAATAGGACACAAACCATAGTGATAGAACTTGGAACTACACTATTCTGCCAAGTTTCAAAGAGCTACCACAAACCGTGTTTGATTTAGAGTTCCAACTACATGTATCCATATAGGAGAAAACAGAGTGAAACCTAAACATGAAAACGGTCACTGCAAAGGAACGTTTTAACCTAGAAGAAGGAAATTTGGTGAGCCAAGTGGGATAGGTGTACTGATCATTACCTGCAAGTATCATCAAGATTGGGTGACAAAATGTTTGCTGAGATTTCCGGAAACTCATAGTTTTTTGGAAGCTTGGCAACCCCTTTCAATGAACGTGATTCTCCTCAGTCTCTGCTTGGGGCTACTTTCAATAGTACACAAACCATAGCGATAGAACTTGGGTCTACACTATTCTGCCAAGTTTCAAAGAGCTACCACAAACCATGTTTTATTTAGAGTTCCAACTACATGTATCCATATAGGAAAAAACAGAGTGAAACCTAAACATGAAAACGGTTACTGCAAAGTAACGGTTTAACCTAGAAGAACGAAATTTGGTGAGCCACGTGGGATTGGTGTACTGATGATTAAATGGAAGTATTATCAAGATTGGGTGAATAACTGTTTGCTGAGATTTCCGGAAACTCGTAGTTTTTTGGAAGCTTGGCAACCCCTTTCAATGAAAGTGATTCTCGCTAGTCTCTGCTTGGGGCTACTTTAATAGGACAAAAACCAAAGCGATAGATCTTTGAACTACATTATTCTGCCAAGTTTCAAAGAGCTAGCACAAACCGTGTTTTGATTTAGAGTTCCAACTACATGTATCCATATAGGAGAAAACAGAGTGAAAGCTAAACATGAAAACGGTTACTGCAAAGAACGGTTTAACCTAGAAGAAAGAAATTTGGTGAGCCAAGTGGAATTGGTGTACTGATCATTAAATGGAAGTATCATCAAGATTGGGTGAAAAAAATGTTTGCTGAGATTTCCGGAAACTCGTAGGTTTTTGGAAGCTTGGCAACCCCTTTCAATGAAAGTGATTCTCGTCAGTCTCTGCTTGGGGCTCCTTCAATAGGACACAAACGATAGTGATAGAACTTGGAACTACATTATTGTGCAAAGTTTCAAAGAGCTAGCACAAACCGTGTTTTATTTAGAGTTCCAACTACATGGATTCATATAGGAGAAAACAGAGTGAAACCTAAACATGAAAACGGTTAATGTAAAGGAACGGTTTAACCTAGAAGAACGAAATTCGGTGAGCCAAGTGGGATTGGTGTACTGATCATTACCTGCAAGTATCATCAAGATTGGGTTAAAAAATGTTTTCTGAGATTTCCGGACACTCGTAGTTTTTTGGAAGCTTGGCAACCCCTTTCAATGAAAGTGATTCTCGTCAGTCTCTGCTTGGAGCTAATTCAAAATCACACAAACCATAGTGATACAACTTGGAACTACATTATTGTGCCACGTTTCAAAGAGCTAGCACAAACCGTGTTTGATTTAGAGTTCCAACTACATGTATCCATAATAGGAGAAAACAGAGGGAAACCTAAACATGAAAACAGTTACTGCAAAGGAACGTTTAACCTAGAAGAACGAAATTTGGTGAGCCAAGTGGGATTGGTGTTCTGATCATTACCTGCAAGTATCATCAATATTGGGTGAATAATTGTTTGCTGAGATTTCCGGAAACTCGTAGTTTTTTGGAAACTTGGCAACCCCTTTCAATGAAAGTGATTCTCGTCAGTCTCTGCTTGGGGCTACCTAAATAGGACACAAACGATAGCGATCGAACTTGGAACTGTATTATTGTGCCAAGTTTCAAAGAGCTAGCACAAACCATGTTTGATTTAGTATCCAACTACATGTATCCATATAGGAGAAAACAGAGTGAAACCTAAACATGAAAACGGTTACTGCAAAGGAACGGTTTAACCTAGAAGAGCGAAATTTGGTGAGCCAAGAGGGATTGGTGTACTGATCATTAAATGGAAGTATCATCAAGATTGGGTGAAAAAATGTTTGCTGAGATATCTGGAAACTCGTAGATTTTTGGAAGCTTGGCAACCCCATTCAATGAAAGTGAATCTCGTCAGTCTCTGCTTGGGGCTACTTCAATAGGACACAAACCATAGCGTTAGAACTTGGAACTACATTATTGTGCCAAGTTTCAAAGAGCTAGCAAAAGCCATGTTTGATTACAGTTCAACTACATGTATCCATATAGGAGAAAACAGAGGGAAACCTAAACATGAAAACGGTTACTGCAAAGGAAAGTTTAACCTAGAAGAACGAGCCAAGTGGGATTCGTGTACTGATCACTACCTGCAAGTATCATCAAGATTGGGTGAAAAAATCTTTGCTGATATTTCAGGAAACTCGTAGTTTTTTGGAAGCTTGGCAACCCCTTTCAATGAAAGTGATCCTCGTCAGTCTCTGCTTGTGGTTACTTCAATAGGACACAAACCATAGTGATTGAACTCGGAACTACAGTTTCTGCCAAGTATCAAAGAGCTAGCACAAACCGTGTTTGATTTAGAGTTCCAACTACATGTATCCATATAGGAGAAAACAGAGTGAAACCTAATCATGAAAACGGTTACAGTAAAGGAACAGTTTAACCTAGAAGAACGAAATTTGGTGAGACAAGTGGGATTGGTGGGCCGATCATTAAATGGAACTATCATCAAGATTGTTGAAAAAATGTTTGCTGAGATTTCCGGAAACTCTTAGATTTTTGGAAGCTTGGCAACCCTTTTCAATGAAAGTGATTCTCGTCAGTCTCTGCTTGGGGCTACTTCAATAGGACAAAAACCATAGCGATAGAACTTGGAACTACATTATTGTGCCAAGTTTCAAAGAGCTAGCACAAACCGTGTTTGATTTAGAGTTCCAACTACATGTATCCATATAGGAGAAAACAGAGTGAAACCTAAACATGTAAACGGTTACTGCAAAGGAACGGTTTAACCTAGAAGAACGAAATTTGGTGAGCCAAGAGGGACAGGTGTACTGATCATTAAATGGAAGTATCATCAAAATTGGGTGAAAAAATGTTTGCTGAGATTTCAGGAAACTCATGGTTTTTGGGAGGCTTCGCAACCCCTTTCAACGAAAGTGATTCTCGTCAGTCTCTGCTTGGGGCTACTTCAATAGGACACAAACCATAGCGATAGAGCTTGGAACTATATTATTGTTCCAAGTTTCAAAGAGCCACCACAAACCGTGTTTGATTTAGAGTTCCAAGTACATGTATCCATATAGGAGAAAACAGAGTGAAACCTATACATGAAAACGGTTACTGCAAAGGAACGGTTTAACCTAGAAGAAAGAAATTTGGTGAGCCAAGTGGGATTGGTGTATTGATCATTACCTGCAAGTATCATCAAAATAGGGTGAAAAATTATTTGCTGAGATTTCAGGAAACTCGTAGATTTTGGAAGCTTGGCAACCCCTTTCAATGAAAGTGAATCTCGTCAGTCTCTACTTGGGGCTACTTCAATAGGACACAAACCATAGTGATAGAACTGGGAAATACATTATTGTGCCAAGTTTCAAAGAGCTAGCAGAAACCGTGTTTGATTTAGAGTTCCAAATACATGTATCCATATAGGAGAAAACAGAGGGAAACCTAAACATGAAAACGGTTACTGCAAAGGAACGGTTTAACCTAGAAGAACGAAATTTGGTTAGCCAAGTGGGATTGGTGGGCCGATCATTAAATGGAACTATCATCAAGACTGGTGAAAAAATGTTTGCTGATATTTCCGGATACTCGTAGGTTTTGGAAGTTTGGCAACCCCTTTTAATGAAAGTGATTCTCGTCAGTCTCTGCTTGGGGCTACTTCAATAGGAGACAAACCATAGCGATAGAACTTGGAACTACATTATTGTGCCACGTTTCAAAGTGCTAGCACAAACCGTGTTTGATTTAGAGTTCCAACTACATGTATCCTTATAGGAGAAAACAGAGGGAAACCTAAACATGAAAACGGTTACTGCAAAGGAACGGTTTAACCTAGAAGAACGAAATTTGGTGAGCCAAGTGGGATTGGTGTACTGATCATTACCTGCAAGTATCATCAAGATTTGGTGAAAAAATGTTTGCTGAGATATCAGGAAACTCGTAGATTTTTGGAAGCTTGGCAACCCCATTCAATGAAAGTGATTCTCGTCAGTCTCTGCTTGGGGCTACTTCAATAGGACACAAACCATAGCGATAGAACTTGGAACTACATTATTGTGCCAAGTTTCAAAGAGCTAGCAAAAACCATGTTTGATTTACAGTTCCAACTACATGTATCCGTATAGGAGAAAACAGAGTGAAACCTAAACATGAAAACGGTTACTGCAAAGGAACGGTTTGACCTAGAAGAACGAAATTTGGTGAGCCAAGTGGGATTCGTGTACTGATCACTACCTGCAAGTATCATCAAGATTGGGTGAAAAAATGTTTGCTGAGATTCCAGGAAACTCGTAGTTTATTGGAAGTTTGGCAAACCCTTTCAATGAAAAGGATTCTCGTCAGTCTCTGCTTGCGGCTACTTCAATAGGACACAAACCATAACGATAGAACTTGGAACTACATTATACTACCAAGTTTCAAAGAGCTAGCACAAACCATGTTTGATTTACAGTTCCAACTACATGTATCCGTATAGGAGAAAACAGACTGAAACCTAATCATGAAAACGGTTACTGTAAAGGAACGGTTTAACCTAGAAGAACGAAATTTGGTGAGCCAAGTGGGATTGGTGTACTGATCATTAAATGGAAGTATCATCAAGATTGGGTGAAAAAATGTTTGGTGAGATTTCATGAAACTCGTAGTTTTTTGGAAGATTGGCAACCCGTTTAATGAAAGTGATTGTCGTCAGTCTTTGCTTGGGGCTCCTTCAATAGGACACAAACCATAGCGATAGATCTTGGAACTACATCATTCTGCCAAGTTTGAAAGAGCTAGCACAAACCGTGTTTGATTTAGAGTTCCAAGTACATGTATCCATATAGGAGAAAATAGAGTGAAACCTAAACATGAAAACGGTTACTGCAAAGGAACGGTTTAACCTAGAAGAATGAAATTTAGTGAGCCAAGTGGGAATTAGTGAGCTCATCATTAAATGGCAGTATCATCAAGATTGGGTGAAAAAATGTTTGCTGAGATTTCCGGAAACTCGCAGTTTTTTGGAAGCTTGGCAACCCCTTTCAATGAAAGTGATTCTCGCCACTCTCTGCTTTGGGCTACTTCAATAGGACACAAACGAAAGCGATAGATCTTTGCACTACATTTTTCTGCCAAGTTTCAAAGAGCTAGCACAAACCGTGTTTGATTTAGAGTCCCAACTACATGTATCCATATAAGAGAAAACAGAGTGAAGCCTAATCATGAAAACGGTTAATGTAAAGGAACGGTTTAACCTAGAAGAACGAAATTTGGTGAGCCAAGTGCGATTGGTGTTCTGATCATTACCTGCAAGTATCATCAAGATTGGGTGAATAAATGTTTGCTGAGATTTCCGGAAACTCGTAGTTTTTTGGAAGCTTGGCCACCCCTTTCAATGAAAGTGATTCTCCTCAGTCTCTGCTTTGGGCTACTTCAATAGGACACAAATCATAGCGATAGAACTTGGAACTACATTATTCTGCCAAGTTTCAAAGAGCTAGCACAAACCGTGTTTGATTTAGAGTTCCAACTACATGTATCCATATAGGAGAAAACAGAGTGAATCCTAAAAATGAAAACGGTTACTGCAAAGGAACGGTTTAACCTAGAAGAACGAAATTTGGTGAGCCAAGTGGGATTGGTGGGCCAATCTTTAAATGGAACTATCATCAAGATTGGTGAAAAAATGTTTGCTGAGATTTCCGGAAACTCGTAGTTTTTGGAAGTTTGGCAACCCCTTTTAATGAAAGTGATTCTCGTCAGTCTCTGCTTGGGGCTACTTCAATAGGAGACAAACCATAGCGATAGAACTTGGAACTACATTATTGTGCCAAGTTTTAAAGTGCTTGCACAAACCGTGTTTGATTTAGTGTTCCAACTACATGTATCCATATAAGAGAAAACAGAGTGAAGCCTAATCATGAAAACGGTTAATGTAAAGGAACGGTTTAACCTAGAAGAACGAAATTTGGTGAGCCAAGTGGGATTGGTGTACTGATCATTACCTGCAAGTATCATCAAGATTGGGTGAAAAAATGTTTGCTGAGATTTCCGGACACTCGTAGTTTTTTGGAAGCTTGGCAACCCCTTTCAATGAAAGTTATTCTCGTCAGTCTCTGCTTGGGGCTACTTCAATAGGACACAAACCATAGCAATAGAACTGGGAAATATATTATTGTGCCAAGTTTCAAAGAGCTAGCACAAACCGTGTTTGATTTAGAGTTCCAACTACATGTATCCATATAGGAGAAAACAGAGGGAAACCTAAACATGAAAACGGTTACTGCAAAGGAACGGTTTAACCTAGAAGAACGAAATTTGGTGAGCCAAGAGGGATTGGTGTACTGATCATTAAATGGAAGTATCATCAAAATTGGGTGAAAAAATGTTTGCTGAGATTTCAGGAAACTCGTGGTTTTTTGGAGGCTTCGCAACCCCTTTCACCGAAAGTGATTCTCGTCAGTCTCTGCTTGGGGCTACTTCAATAGGACACAAACCATAGCGATAGAACTTGGAACTATATTATTGTACCAAGTTTCAAAGAGCCACCACAAACCGTGTTTGATTTAGAGTTCCAAGTACATGTATCCATATTGGAGAAAACAGAGTGAAATCTATACATGAAAACGGTTACTGCAAATGAACGGTTTAAACTAGAGGAACGAAATTTGGTGAGCCAAGTGGGATTGGTGTATTGATCATTACCTCCAAGTATCATCAAAATAGGGTGAAAAATTATTTGCTGAGATTTCAGGAAACTCGTAGTTTTTGGGAAGCTTGGCAACCCCTTTCAATGAAAGTGATTCTCGTCAGTCTCTGCTTGGGGCTACTTCAATAGGACACAAACCATAGCGATAGAACTGGGAAATACATTATTGTGCCAAGTTTCAAAGAGCTAGCACAAACCGTGTTTGATTTAGAGTTCCAACTACATGTATCCATATAGTAGAAAAAAGAGGGAAACCTAAACATGAAAACGGTTACTGCAAAGGAACGGTTTAACCTAGAAGAACGAAATTTGGTGAGCCAAGTGGGATTCGTGTACTGGTCATTACCTGCAAGTATCATCAAGATTGGGTGAAAAAATGTTTGCTGAGATATCAGGAAACTCGTAGTTTTTTGGAAGTTTGGCAAACCCTTTCAATGAAAATGATTCTCGTCAGTCTCTGCTTGCGGCTACTTCAATAGGACACAAACCATAACGATAGAACTTGGAACTACATTATAGTACCAAGTTTCAAAGAGCTACCACAAACCGTGTTTGATTTAGAGTTCCAACTACATGTATCCATATAGGAGAAAACAGAGTGAAACCTAAACATGAAAACGGTTACTGCAAAGGAATGGTTTAACCTAGAAGAACGAAATTTAGTGAGCCAAGTGGGATTGGTGTACTGATCATTACCTGCAAGTGTCATCAATATTGGGTGAAAAAATTTTTGCTGAGATTTCAGGAAACTCGTAGTTTTTTGGAAGCTTGGCAACCCCTTTCAATGAAAGTGATTCTCGTCAGTCTCTGCTTGGGGCTACTTCAGTAGGACACAAACCATAGTGATAGAACTTGGAACTACATTATTGTGCCAAGTTTCAAAGAGCTAGCACAAACCGTGTTTGATTTAGAGTTCCAACTACATGTATCCATATAGGAGAAAACAGAGTGAAACCTAAACATGAAAGCGGTTACTGCAAAGGAACGGTTTAACCTAGAAGAACGAAATTTAGTGAGCCAAGTGGGATTGGTGTACTGATCATTACCTGCAAGTATCATCAAGATTGGGTGAAAAACTGTTTGCTGAAATTTCAGGAAACTCGTAGTATTTTGGAAGCTTGGCCACCCCTTTCAATGAAAGTGATTCTCCACAGTCTCTGCTTGGGGCTACTTCAATAGGACACAAACCATAGCGATAGAATTTGGAACTCAATTACTGTGCCAGTTTTCAAAGAGCTAGCACAAACCGTATTTGATTTAGAGTTCCAACTACATGTATCCATATAGGAGAAAACAGAGGGAAACCTAAACATGAAAACGGTTACTGCAAAGGAACGGTTTAACCTAGAAGAACGAAATTTGGTGAGCCAAGTGGGATTGGTGTACTGATCATTACTTGCAAGTATCAACAAGATTGGGTGAAAAAATGTTTGCTGAGATTTCAGGAAACTCGTAGTTTTTTGGAAGCTTGGCAACCCCTTTCAATGAAAGTGATTCTCGTCAGTCTCTGCTTGGGGCTACTTCTATAGGACACAAACCATAGCGACAGAACATGCAACTATATTATTTTGCCAAGTTTCAAAGAGCTAGCACAAACCGTGTTTGATTTAGAGTTCCAACTACATGTATCCATATAGGGGAAAACAGAGTGAATCCTAAAAATGAAAATGGTTACTGCAAAACAACGGTTTAACCTAGAAGAACGAAATCTAGTGAGCCAAGTGGGATTGGTGTACTGATCATTACCTGCAAGTGTCATCAATACTGGGTGAAAAAATGTTTGCTGAGATTTCAGGAAACTCGTAGTTTTTTGGAAGCTTGGCAACCCCTTTCACTGAAAGTGATTCTCGTCAGTCTCTGCTTGGGTCTACTTCAATAGGACACAAACCATAGCGATAGAACTTGGAACTATATTATTGTCCCAAGTTTCAAAGTGCTAGCACAAACCGTGTTTGATTTAGAGTTCCAACTACATGTATCCATATAGGAGAAAACAGAGTGAAACCTAAACATGAAAACGGTTACTGCAAAGGTACGGTTTAACCTAGAAGAGCGAAATTTGGTGAGCCAAGTGGGATTGGTCGGCTGATCATTAAATGGAAGTATCATGAAGATTGGGTGAAAAAATGTTTGGTGAGATTTCAGGAAACTCGTAGTTTTTTGGAAGCTTGGCAACCCCTTTCAATGAAAGTGATTCTCGTCAGTCTCTGCTTGCGGCTACTTCAATATGACACAAAGCATAGCGATAGAACTTGGAACTAGTTTATTGTGCCAATTTCAAAGTGCTAGCATAAACCGGGTTTGATTTAGAGTTCCAACTACATGTATCTATCTAGGAGAAACAGAGTTAAACCTAAAGATGAAAACGGTTACTGCAAAGGAAAGGTTTAACCTAGTAGAACGAAATTTGGTGAGCCAGTTGGGATTGGTGTACTGATCATTACCAGCAAGTATCAACAAGATTGGGTGAAAAAATGTTTGCTAGGATTTCAGGAAACTCGTAGATTTTGGAAGCTTGGCAACCCCTTTCAATGAAAGTGATTCTCGTCAGTCTCTGCTTGGGGCTACTTCAATAGGACACAAACCATAGCGATAGAACATGCAACTACATTATTTTCCAAGTTTCAACGAGCTAGCACAAACCGTGTTTGATTTAGAGTTCCAAATACATGTATCCGTATAGGAGAAAACAGAGTGAAACCTAAAAATGAAAACGGTTACTGCAAAGGAACGGTTTAACCTAGAAGAACAAAAATTGGTGATCCAAGTGGGATTCGTGTACTGATCATTACCTGCAAGTATCATCAAGATTGGGTGAAAAAATGTTTGCTGAGATTTCAGGAAACTCGTAGTTTTTTGGAAGCTTGGCAACCCCTTTCAATGAAAGTGATTCTCGTCAGTCTCTGCTTGGGGCTACTTCAATAGGAAAGAAACCATAGTGATCAAGGTAGAACTACATTATTGTGACAAGTTTCAAAGAGCTAGCACAAACCGTGTTTAATTTAGAGTTCCAAATACATGCATCCATATAGGAGAAAACAGTGAAACCTAAACATGAAAATGGTTACTGCAAAGGAACGGTTTAACCTAGAAGAACGAAATTTAGTGAGCCACGTGGGATTGGTGTACTGATCATTACCTGCAAGTGTCATCAATATTGGGTGAAAAAATGTTTGCTGAAATTCTGGAAACTCGTAGTTTTTTGGAAGCTTGGCCACCCCTTTCAATGAAAGTGATTCTCCTCAGTCTCTGCTTGGGGCTACTTCAATAGGACACAAACCATAGCGATAGAATTTGGAACTCAATTACTGTGCCAGTTTTCAAAGAGCTAGCAAAAACCGTATTTGATTTAGAGTTCCAACTACATGTATCCATATAGGAGAAAACAGAGGGAAACCTAAATTAAAAACGGTTACTGTAAAGGAACGGTTTAACCTAGAAGAACGAAATTTGGTGAGCCAAGTGGGATTGGTGTACTGATCATTACGTGCAAGTATCAACAAGATTGGGTGAAAAAATGTTTGCTGAGATTTCAGGAAACTCGTAGTTTTTTGGAAGCTTGGCAACGCCTTTCAATGAAAGTGATTCTCGTCAGTCTCTGCTTGGGGCTACATCTATAGGACAAAAACCATTGCGATAGAACATGCAACTACATTATTTTGCCAAGTTTCAAAGAGCTAGCACAAACCGTGTTTGATTTAGAGTTCCAACTACATGTATCCATATAGGAGAAAACAGAGTGAAGCCTAAACATAAAAACGGTTACTGCAAACGAACGGTTTAACCTAGAAGAACGAAATTTAGTGAGCCAAGTGGGATTGGTGTACTGATCATTACCTGCAAGTATCATCAAGATTGGGTGAAAAAAAGTTTGCTGAGATTTCAGGAAACTCGTAATTTTTTGGAAGCTTGGCAACCCCTTTCAATGAAAGTGATTCTTGTCAGTCTCTGCTTGGGGCTACTTCTATAGGACACAAACCATAGCGATAGGACTTGGAATACGTTATTTTGCCTAGTTTCAAAGAGCTAGCACAAACCGTGTTTGATTTAGCGTTCCAAATACATGTATCCATATAGGAGAAAACAGAGTGAAACCTAAAAATGAAAACGGTTACTGCAAAGTAACGGTTTAACCTAGAAGAACAAAAATTGGTGATCCAAGTGGGATTCGTGTACTGATCATTACCTGCAAGTATCATCAAGATTGGGTGAAAAAATGTTTGCTGAGATTTCAGGAAACTCGTAGTTTTTTGGAAGCTTGGCCCCCCCTTTCAATGAAAGTGATTCTCCTCAGTCTCTGCTTGGGGCTACTTCAATAGGACACAAACCATAGCGATAGAACTTGGAACTCAATTACTGTGCCAGTTTTCAAAGAGCTAGCAAAAACCGTATTTGATTTAGAGTTCCAACTACATGTATCCATATAGGAGAAAACAGAGGGAAACCTAAACATGAAAACGGTTACTGCAAAGGAACGGTATAACCTAGAAGAACGAAATTTGGTGAGCCAAGTGGGATTGGTGTACTGATCATTACGTGCAAGTATCAACAAGATTGGGTGAAAAAATGTTTGCTGAGATTTCAGGAAACTCGTAGTTTTTTGGAAGCTTGGCAACGCCTTTCAATGAAAGTGATTCTCGTCAGTCTCTGCTTGGGGCTACATCTATAGGACAAAAACCATTGCGATAGAACATGCAACTACATTATTTTGCCAAGTTTCAAAGAGCTAGCACAAACCGTGTTTGATTTAGAGTTCCAACTACATGTATCCATATAGGAGAAAACAGAGTGAAGCCTAAACATAAAAACGGTTACTGCAAACGAACGGTTTAACCTAGAAGAACGAAATTTAGTGAGCCAAGTGGGATTGGTGTACTGATCATTACCTGCAAGTATCATCAAGATTGGGTGAAAAAAAGTTTGCTGAGATTTCAGGAAACTCGTAATTTTTTGGAAGCTTGGCAACCCCTTTCAATGAAAGTGATTCTTGTCAGTCTCTGCTTGGGGCTACTTCTATAGGACACAAACCATAGCGATAGGACTTGGAATACGTTATTTTGCCTAGTTTCAAAGAGCTAGCACAAACCGTGTGTGATTTAGCGTTCCAAATACATGTATCCATATAGGAGAAAACAGAGTGAAACCTAAAAATGAAAACGGTTACTGCAAAGGAACGGTTTAACCTAGAGGAAAAAAAATTGGTGATCCAAGTGGGATTCGTGTACTGATCATTATCTGCAAGTATCATCAAGATTGGGTGAAAAAATGTTTGCTGAGATTTCAGGAAACTCATAGTTTTTTGGAAGCTTGGCAACCCCTTTCAATGAAAGTGATTCTCGTCAGTCTCTGCTTGGGGCTACTTCAATAGGACACAAAGCATAGCGATAGAACTTGGAACTACATTATTGTGCCAAGTTTCAAAGAGCTAGCACAAACTCTGTTTGATTTAGAGTTCCAAATACATGCATCCATATAGGAGAAAACAGTGAAACCTAAACATGAAAATGGTTACTGCAAAGGAACTGTTTAACCTAGAAGAACGAAATTTGGTGAGCCAAGTGGGATTGGTAGGCTGATCATTAAATGGAAGTATCATCCAGATTGGGTGAAAAAATGTTTGCTTAGATATCCGGAAACTCGTAGGTTTTTGGAAGCTTGGCAACCCCTTTTAATAAAAGTGATTCTAGTCAGTCTCTGTTTGTGGCTACTTCTATCGGACACAACACAAAGCGATAGAACTTGGAATACATTATTTTGCCAAGTTTCAAAGAGCTAGCACAGACCGTGTTTGATTTAGCGTTCCAAATACATGTATCCATATAGGAGAAAACAGAGTGAAACCTAAAAATGAAAACGGTTACTCCAAAGGAACTGTTTAACCTAGAAGAATGAAAATTGGTGATCCAAGTGGGATTGGAGTACTGATCATTACCTGCAAGTATCATCAAGATTGGGTGAAAAAATGTTTGCTGAGAGTTCAGGAAACTCGTAGTTTTTTGGAAGCTTTGCAAACCCTTTCAATGTAAGTGATTCTCGTCGGTCTCTGCTTGGGGCTACTTCAGTAGGACACAAACCATAGCGATAGAACTTGGAACTGTATTATTGTGCTACGTTTCAAAAAGCTAGCACAAACCGTGTTTGATTTAGAGTTCAAACTACATGCATCCATGTAGCAGAAAACAGAGAGAAATCTAAATTAAAAACGGTTACTGTAAAGGAACGGTTTAACCTAGAAGAACGAAATTTAGTGAGCCAAGTGGGATTGGTGTACTCATCATTACCTGCAAGTATCATCAAGATTGGGTGAAAACATGTTTTGCTGAGATTTCAGGAAACTCGTAGTTTTTTTGAAGCTTGGCAACCCCTTTCAATGAAAGTGATTCTCGTCAGTCTCTGCTTGGGGCTACTTCAATAGGACACAAACCATAGCGATAGAACTTGGAGGTACATTATTGTGCCATGTTTCAAAGAGCTAGCAAAAACCGTGTTTGATTTAGAGTTCCAACTACATGTATCCATATAGGAGAAAACAGAGTGAAACCTAAATATGAAAACGGTTACTGCAAAGGAACGGTTTAACCTAGAAGAACGAAATTTAGTGAGCCAAGTGGGATTGGTGTACTGATCATTACCTGCAAGTGTCATCAATATTGGGTGAAAAAATCTTTGCTGAAATTCTGGAAACTCGTAGTTTTTTGGAAGCTTGGCCACCCCTTTCAATGAAAGTGATTCTCCTCAGTCTCTGCTTGGGGCTACTTCAATAGGACACAAATCATAGCGATAGAACTTCTAACTACAATATTGTGCCAAGTTTCAAAGAGCTAGCACAAACCGTGTTTGATTTAGAGTTCCAAATACATGTATCCATTTAGGATAAAATGGAGTGAAACCTAAACCTGAATACGGTTACTGCAATGGAACGGTTTAACCTAGAAGAACGAAATTTGGTGAGCCAAGTGGGATTCGTGTGCTGATCACTACCTGCAAGTATCATCAAGATTGGGTGAAAAAATGTTTGCTGAGATTTCTGGAAACTCGTAGTTTTTTGGAAGCTTGGCAAACCCTTTCAATGAAAGTGATTCTCGTCAGGCTCTGGTTTGGGCTACTTCAATAGGACACAAACCATAGCCATAGAACTTGGGACTACATTATTTTGCCAAGTTTCAAAGAGCTAGCACAAACAGTGTTTGATTTAGAGTTCCAACTACATGTATCCATATAGGAGAAAACAGAGTGAAACCTAAACATGAAAACGGTTACTGCAAAGGAACGGTTTAACCTAGAAGAACGAAATTTGGTGAGCCAAGTGGGATTGGTGTACTGATCATTACCTGCAAGTATCATCAAGATTGGGTGAAAAAATGTTTGCTGAGATTTCAGGAAACTCGTAGTTTTTAGAAGCTTGGCAACCCCTTTCAATAAAAGTGATTCTCGTCAGTCTCTGCTTGGGGCTACATCTATAGGACACAAACCATGCGATAGAACATGCAACTACATTATTTTGCCAAGTTTCAAAGACCTAGCACAAACCGTGTTTGATTAAGAGTTCCAACTACATGTATCCATATAGGAGAAAACAGAGTGAAGCCTAAACATAAAAACGGTTACTGCAAACGAACGGTTTAACCTAGAAGAACGAAATTTAGTGAGCCAAGTGGGATTGGTGTACTGATCATTACCTGCAAGTATCATCAAGATTGGGTGAAAAAATGTTTGCTGAGATTTCAGGAAACTCGTAGTTTTTTGGAAGCTTGGCAACCCCTTTCAATGAATGTGATTCTCGGCAGTCTCTCCTTGGGGCTACTTCAATAGGACACAAACCATAGCTACAGAACTTGGAACTACATTATTGTGCCAAGTTTCAAAGAGCTAGCACAAACCGTGTTTGATTTAGAGTTCCAACAACATGTATCCATATAGGAGAAAACAGAGTGAAACCTAAACATGAAAACGGTTACTGCAAAGGAACGGTTTAACCTAGAAGAACGAAATTTAGTGAGAAAAGTGGGATTGGTGTACTGATCATTACCTGCAATTGTCATCAATATTTGGTGAAAAAATGTTTGCTGAATTTCCGGAAACTCGTAGTTTTTTGGAAGCTTGGCCACACCTTTCAATGAAAGTGATTCTCCTCAGTCTCTGCTTTGGGCTACTTCAATAGAACACAAATCATAGCGAAAGAACTTGGAACTACATTATTGTGCCAAGTTTCAAAGAGCTAGCACAAACCGTGTTTGATTTAGTGTTCCAACTACATGTATCCATCTAGGAGAAAACAGAGTGAAACCTAAACATGAAAAAGGTTACTGCAAAGGAACGGTTTAACCTAGAAGAACGAAATTTAGTGAACCAAGTGGGATTGGTGTACTGATCATTACCTGCAAGTGTCATCAATATTGGGTGAAAAAATGTTTGCTGAGATTTCAGGAAACTCGTAGTTTTTTGGAAGCTTGGCAACCCCTTTCAATGAAAGTGATTCTCGTCAGTCTCTGCTTGGGGCTACTTCAGTAGGACACAAACCATAGCGATAGAACTTGGAACTGTATTATTGTGCCAAGTTTCAAAGAGCTCGCACAAACCGTGTTTGATTTCGAGTTCCAACTACATGTATCCATATAGGAGAAAACAGAGTGAAACGTAAACATAATAACGGTTACTGTAAAGGAACGGTTTAAAGTATAAGAACGAAATTTAGTGAGCAAGTGGGATAGCGGTACTGATCATTACCTGCAAGTATCATCAAGATTGGGTGAAAAAATGTTTGCTGAGATTTCAGGAACCTCGTAGTTTTTTGGAAGATTGGCAACCCCTTTCAATGAAAGTGATACTTGTCAGGCTCTGGTTTGGGCTACTTCAATAGGACACAAACCATAGCGATAGAACTTGGGACTACATTATTGTGCCAAGGTTGAAAGAGCTAGCACAAACCGTGTTTGATTTCGAGTTCCAACTACATGTATCCATATAGGAGAAAACAGAGTAAATCCTAAAAACGAAAACTGTTACTGCAAAGGAACGGTTTAACCTAGAAGAACGAAATTTGGTGAGCCAAGTGGGATTGGTGTACTGATCATTACCTGCAAGTATCATCAAGATTGGGTGAAAAAATGTTTGCTGAGATTTCTGGAAACTCGTAGTTTTTTGGAAGCTTGGCAACCCCTTTCAATGAAAGTGATTCTCCTCAGTCTCTGCTTTGGGCTACTTCAATAGGACACAAACCATAGCGATAGAACTTGGAACTACATTATTGTGCCAAGTTTGAAAGAGCTAGCACAAACCGTGTTTGATTTAGAGTTCCAACTACATGTATCCATTTAGGATAAAATGGAGTGAAACCTAAACATGAATACGGTTATTGCAATGGAACGGTTTAACCTAGAAGAACGAAATTTGGTGAGCCAAGTGGGATTCGTGTGCTGATCACTACCTGCAAGTGTCATCAATATTGGGTGAAAAAATGTTTGCTGAATTTTCGGAAACACGTAGTTTTTTGGAAATTTGGCCACCCCTTTCAATCAAAGTGATTCTCCTCAGTCTCTGCTTTGGGCTACTTCAATAGGACACAAATCATAGCGATAGAACTTGGAACTACATTATTGTGCCAAGTTTCAAAGAGCTAGCACAAACCCTGTTTGATTTAGTGTTCCAACTACATGTATCCATATAGGAGAAAACAGAGTGAATCCTAAAAATGAAAACGCTTACTGCAATGGAACGGTTTAACCTAGAAGAACGAAATTTGGTGAGCCAAGTGGGATTGGAGTACTGATCATTACTTGCAAGTATCATCAAGATTGGGTGAAAAAATGTTTGCTGAGATTTCAGGAAACTCATAGTTTTTTGGAAGCTTGGCAACCCCTTTCAATGAAAGTGATTCTCGTCAGTCTCTGCTTGGGGCAACTTCTATAGGACACAAACCATTGCGATAGAACTTGCAACTACATTATTTTGCCAAGTTTCAAAGCGCTAGCACAAAACGTGTTTGATTTACCGTTCCAACTACATGTATCCATATAGGAGAAAACTTAGTGAAGCCTAAACATAAAAACGGTTACTGCAAACGAACGGTTTAACCTAGAAGAACGAAATTTAGTGAGCCAAGTGGGATTGGTGTACTGATCATTACAGGCAAGTATCATCAAAATTGGGTGAAAAAATGTTTGCTGAGATTTCAGGAAACTCGTAGTTTTTGGATGCTTGGCAACCCCTTTCAATGAAAGTGATTCTTGTCAGTCTCTGCTTGGGGCTACTTCAATAGGTCACAAACCATAGCAATAGAACTTTGAACTACATTATTGTGCCAAGATTCAAAGAGCTAGCACAAACCGTGTTTGATTTAGACTTCCAACTACATGTATCCATATAGGAGAAAACAGAGTGAAACCAAAACATGAAAACGGTTACTGCAAAGGAACGGTTTAACCTAGAAGAACGACATTTAGTGAGAAAAGTGGGATTGGTGTACTGATCATTACCTGTAAGTGTCATCAATATTTGGTGAAAAAATGTTTGCTGACTTTCTGGGAAACTCGTACTTTTTTGGAAGCTTGGCCACCCCTTTCAATGAAAGTGATTCTCCTCAGTCTCTGCTTGGGGCTACTTCAATAGAACACAAATCATAGCGATAGAACTTGGAACTACATTATTGTGCCAAGTTTCAAAGAGCTAGCACATACCGTGTTTGATTTAGAGTTCCAACTACATGTATCCATATAGGAGAAAACAGAGTGAAACCTAAACATAAAACGGTTACTGCAAAGGAACGGTTTAACCTTGAAGAAAGAAATTTGGTGAGCCAAGTGGGATTGGTGTACTGATCATTACCTGCAAGTATCATCAAGATTATGTGAAAAAATATTTTCTGAGATTTCAAGAAACTGGTAGTTTTTTGAAGCTTGGCAACCCCTTTCAATGAAAGTGATTCTTCTCAGTCTCTTCTTGGGGCTACTTCAATTGGACACAAACCATAGCGATAGAACTTCTTACTACAATTATTGTTCCAAGTTTTCAAAGAGCTAGCACAAACCGTGTTTGATTTAGAGTTTCCAACTACCTGTATCCATATAGGAGAAAACAGAGTGAAACCTAAACGTGAAAACGGTTACTGCAAAGAAACGGTTCAACCTAGAAGAACGAAATTTGGTGAGCCAAGTGGGATTGGTGCGCTGATCACTACCTGCAAGTATCATCAAGATGGGGTGAAAAACTGTTTGTTGAGATTTCAGGAAACTCGTGGTTTTTTTGAAGCTTGGCAACCCCTTTCAATGAAACAGATTCTCGTCAGTCTCTGCTTTGGGCTACTTCAATAGGACACAAATCATAGTGATAGAACTTGGAACTACATTATTGTGCCAAGTTTCAAAGAGCTAGCACAAACCGTGTTTGATTTAGTGTTCCAACTACATGTATCCATATAGGAGAAAACAGAGTGAATCCTAAAAATGAAAACGCTTACTGCAATGGAACGGTTTAACCTAGAAGAACGAAATTTGGTGAGCCAAGTGGGATTGGAGTACTTATCATTACTTGCAAGTATCATCAAGATTGGGTGAAAAAATGTTTGCTGAGATTTCAGGAAACTCATAGTTTTTTGGAAGCTTGGCAACCCCTTTCAATGAAAGTGATTCTCGTCAGTCTCTGCTTGGGGCAACTTCTATAGGACACAAACCATTGCGATAGAACTTGCAACTACATTATTTTGCCAAGTTTCAAAGCGCTAGCACAAACCGTGTTTGATTTACCGTTCCAACTACATGTATCCATATAGGAGAAAACTTAGTGAAGCCTAAACATAAAAACGGTTACTGCAAACGAACGGTTTAACCTAGAAGAACGAAATTTAGTGAGCCAAGTGGGATTGGTGTACTGATCATTACCTGCAAGTATCATCAAAATTGGGTGAAAAAATGTTTGGTGAGATTTCAGGAAACTCGTAGTTTTTTGGATGCTTGGCAACCCCTTTCAATGAAAGTGATTCTTGTCAGTCTCTGCTTGGGGCTACTTCAATAGGTCACAAACCATAGCGATAGAACTTTGAACTACATTATTGTGCCAAGTTTCAAAGAGCTAGCACAAACCGTGTTTGATTTAGAGTTCCAAAAACATGTATACATATAGGAGAAAACAGAGTGAAACCTAAACATGAAAACGGTTACTGCAAAGGAACGGCTTAACCTAGAAGAACGAAATTTAGTGAGCCAAGTGGGATTGGTGTACTGATCATTACCTGCAAGTGTCATCATTATTGGGTGAAAAAAAGTTTGCTGAATTTCCGGATACTCGTAGTTTTTTGGAAGCTTGGCCACCCCTTTCAATGCAAGTGATTCTCCTCAGTCTCTGCTTTGGGCTACTTCAATAGGACACAAATCATAGCGACAGAACTTGGAACTAAAATATTGTGCCAAATTTCAAAGAGCTAGCACAAACCGTGTTTGATTTAGAGTTCCAACTACATGTATCCATATAGGAGAAAACAGAGTGAATCCTAAAAATGAAAACGGTTACTGCAAAGGAACGGTTTAACATAGAAGAACGAAATTTAGTGAGCCAAGTGGGATTGGTGTACTGATCATTACCTGCAAGTATCATCAAGATTGGGTGAAAAAATGTTTGCTGAGATTTCAGGAAACTCGTAGTTTTTTGGATGCTTGGCAACCCCTTTCAATGAAAGTGATTCTCGTCAGTCTCTGCTTGGGGCTACTTCAATAGGACACAAACCATAGCGATAGAACTTGGAACTACATTATTGAGCCAAGTTTCAAAGAGCTAGCACAAACCGTGTTTGATTTAGACTTCCAACTACATGTATCCATATAGGAGAAAACAGAGTGAAACCAAAACATGAAAACGGTTACTGCAAAGGAACGGTTTAACCTAGAAGAACGAAATTTAGTGAGAAAAGTGGGATTGGTGTACTGATCATTACCTGCAAGTGTCATCAATATTTGGTGAAAAAATGTTTGCTGACTTTCCGGAAACTCGTACTTTTTTGGAAGCTTGGCCACCCCTTTCAATGAAAGTGATTCTCCTCAGTCTCTGCTTGGGGCTACTTCAATAGAACACAAATCATAGCGATAGAACTTGGAACTACATTATTGTGCCAAGTTTCAAAGAGCTAGCACATACCGTGTTTGATTTAGAGTTCCAACTACATGTATCCATATAGGAGAAAACAGAGTGAAACCTAAACATAAAACGGTTACTGCAAAGGAACGGTTTAACCTTGAAGAAAGAAATTTGGTGAGCCAAGTGGGATTGGTGTACTGATCATTACCTGCAAGTATCATCAAGATTATGTGAAAAAATATTTTCTGAGATTTCAGGAAACTGGTAGTTTTTTGGAAGCTTGGCAACCCCTTTCAATGAAAGTGATTCTTGTCAGTCTCTTCTTGGGGCTACTTCAATTGGACACAAACCATAGCGATAGAACTTCTTACTACATTATTGTTCCAAGTTTCAAAGAGCTAGCACAAACCGTGTTTGATTTAGAGTTCCAACTACCTGTATCCATATAGGAGAAAACAGAGTGAAACCTAAACGTGAAAACGGTTACTGCAAAGAAACGGTTCAACCTAGAAGAACGAAATTTGGTGAGCCAAGTGGGATTGGTGCGCTGATCACTACCTGCAAGTATCATCAAGATTGGGTGAAAAACTGTTTGTTGAGATTTCAGGAAACTCGTGGTTTTTTGGAAGCTTGGCAACCCCTTTCTATGAAAGTGATTCTCGTCAGTCTCTGCTTGGGGCTACTTCAATACGACACATAACATAGCGATAGAACTTGGAACTATATTATTGTGCCAAGTTTCATAGAGCTAGCACAAACCGTGATTGATTTAGATTTCCAACTACATGTATCCATATAGGAGAAAACAGAGTGAAACCTAAACATGAAAACGGTTACTGTAAAGGAATGGTTTAACCTAGAAGAACGAAATTTGTTGAGCCAATTGGGATTGGTGTACCGATCATTACCTGCAAGTGTCATGAAGATTGGGTGAAAAAATGTATGCTGAGATTTCAGGAAACTCGTAGTTTTTTGGAAGCTTGGCAACCTCTTTCAATGACAGTGATTCTCGTCAGTCTCTTCTTGGGTCTACTACAGTAGGACATAAACCATAGCGATAGAACTTGGAACTGTATTATTGTGCCAACTTTCAAAGAGCTAGCACAAACCGTGTTTGATTTAGAGTTCCAACTACATGTATCCATATAGGAGAAAACAGAGTGAAACCTAAATATAACAACGGTTACTGTAAAGGAACGGTTTAACCTAGAAGAACGAAATTTAATGAGCCATTTGGGATTGGTGCAGTGATCATTACTGCAAGTATCATCAAGATTGGGTGAAAAATGTTTGCTGAGATTTCAGGAAACTCGTAGATTTTGGAAGCTTGGCAACCCCTTTCAATGAAAGTGATTTTCGTCTGTCTCTGCTTGGGGCTACTTCAATAGGACACAAACCATAGAGATAGAACTTGGAAATACATTATTGTGGCAAGTTTCAAAGAGCTAGCACAAACTGTGTTTGATTTAGAGTCCCAACTACATGTATCCATATAGGGGAAAACAGAGTGAAACCTAAACATGAAAACGGTTACTGCAAAGGAATGGTTTAACCTAGAAGAAGAAAATTTGATGAGCCACGTGAGATTGCTGTACTGATCATTACCTGCAAGTATCATCAAGATTGGGTAAAAAAATGTTTGCTGAGATTTCAGAAAACTCGTAGTTTTTTGGAAGATTGGCAACCCCTTTCAATGAAAGTGATTCTCGTCAGTTTCTGCTTGGGCCTACTTCAATAGGACACAAACCATAGCGATAGAACTTGGAACTACATTATTGTGCCAAGTTTCCAAGAGCTAGCACAAACCGAGTTTGATTTAGTGTTCCAACTACCTGTATCCATATAAGAGAAAACAGAGTGAAACCTAAACGTGAAAACGGTTACTGCAAAGAAACGGTTTAACCTAGAAGAACGAAATTTGGTGAGCCAAGTAGGATTTTTGGGCTGATCACTACCTGCCAGTATCATCAAGATTGGGTGAAAAAATGTTTGCTGAGATTTCAGGAAACTCGTAGTTTTTTGTGAGCTTGGCAACCCCTTTCAATGAAACAGATTCTGGTCAGTCTCTGCTTGATACTACTTCAATAGGACACAAACCATAGCGATAGAACTTGGAACTACATTATTGTGCCAAGTTTCAAAGAGCTAGCACAAACCGAGTTTGATTTAGTGTTCCAACTACCTGTATCCATATAGGAGAAAAGAGAATGAAACCTAAAAATGAAAACTGTTACTGCAAAGGAACGGTTTAACCTAGAAGAACGAAATTTGGTGAGCCAAGTGGGATTGGTGTACTGATCATTACCTGCAAGTGTCATCAATATTGGGTGAAAAAATGTTTGCTGAGATTTCCGGAAACTCGTAGTTTTTTGGAAGCTTGGCAACCCCTTTCAATGAAAGTGATTCTCGTCAGTCTCTGCTAGGGGCTACTTCAATAGGACAAAAACCATAGTGATAGAACATGGAAGTACATTATTGTGCCAAGTTTCAAAGAGCTAGCACAAACTGTGTTTGATTTAGAGTTCCAACCACATGTATCCATATAGGAGAAAACAGAGTGAAACCTAAAAATGAAAACGGTTACTGCAAAGGAACGGTTTAACCTAGAAGAGCGAAATTTGGTGAGCCAAGTGGGATTGGTGTACTGATCATTACCTGCAAGTGTCATCAATATTGGGTGAAAAAATGTTTCCTGAGATTTCCTGACACTCGTAGTTTTTTGGAAGCTTGGCAAGCCCTTTTAATGAAAGTGATTCTCGTCAGTCTCTGCTAGTGGTACTTCAATACGACACAAAACATAGCGATAGAACTTGGAACTATATTATTGTGCCAAGTTTCATAGAGCTACCACAAACCGTGTTTGATTTACATTTCCAACTACATGTATCCATATAGGAGAAAACAGAGTGAAACCTAAACATGAAAACGGTTATTGTAAAGGAATGGTTTAACCTAGAAGAACGAAATTTGTTGAGCCAATTGGGATTGGTGTACCGATCATAACCTGCAAGTGTCATCAAGATTGGGTGAAAAAATGTATGCTGAGATTTCAGAAAACTCGTAGTTTTTAGGAAGCTTGGCAACCCCTTTCAATGACAGTGATTCTCGTCAGTCTCTGATTGGGGCTACTACAGTAGGACATAAACCATAGCGATAGAACTTGGAACTGTATTATTGTGCCAAGTTTCAAAGAGCTAGCACATACCGTGTTTGATTTAGAGTTCCAACTACATGTATCCATATAGGAGAAAACAGAGTGAAACCTAAACATGAAAACGGTTACTGCAAAGGAACGGTTTAACCTAGAAGAACAAAATTTGGTGAGCCAAGTGGGATTGGTGTACTGATCATTACCTGCAAGTATCATCAAGATTGGGTGCAAAAATGTTTGTTGAGATTTCAGGAAACTGGAAGTTTTTTGGAAGTTTGGCAACCCCTTTCAATGAAAGTGATTCTTGTCAGTCTCTTCTTGGGGCTACTTCAATAGGACACAAATCATAGCGATAGAACTTGTAACTACATTATTGTGCCAAGTTTCAAAGAGCTAGCACAAAAAATGTTTGATTTAGTTTTCCAACTACATGTATCCATATAGGAGAAAACAGAGTGAAACCTAAAAATGAAAACGGTTTCTGCAAAGGAACGGTTTAACCTAGAAGAACGAAATTTGGTGAGCCAAGTGGGATTGGTGTACTGATCATTACCTGCAGGTATCATCAAGATTGGGTGAAAAAATGTTTGCTGAGATTTCCTGAAACTCGTAGTTTTTTGGAAGCTTGGCCACCCCTTTTAATGAAAGTTGTTCTCGTCAGTCTCTGCTTGTGGCTACTTCAATAGGACACAAACCATAGCCATAGAACTTGGAACTACATTATTGTGCAAGTTTCAAAGAGCTAGCACAAATCGAGTTTGATTTAGTGTTCCAAATTCCTGTATCCATATAGGAGAAAACAGAGTGAAACCTAAACGTGAAAACGGTTACTGCAAAGAAACGGTTTAACCTAGAAGAGAGAAATTTGGTGAGACAAGTGGGATTCGTGTGCTGATCACTACATGCAAGTATCATCAAGATTGGGTGAAAAAATGTATGCTGAGATTTCAGGAAACTCGTAGTTTTTTGGAAGCTTGGCAACCGCTTTCAATGAAATTGATTCTCGTCAGTCTCTTTTTGGGTCTACTTCAGTAGGACACAAACCATATTGATAGACCTTGGAACTGTATTATTGTGCCAAGTTTAAAAGAGCTAGCACAAACCGTGTTTGATTTAGAGTTCCAACTACATGTATCCATATAGGAGAAAACAGAGTGAAACCTAAACATAAAAACGGTTACTGTAAAGGAACGGTTTAACCTAGAAGAACGAAATTTAATGAGCCAAGTGGGATTGGTGCAGTGATCATTACCTGCAAGTATCATCAAGATTGGGTGAAAAATGTTTGCTGAGATTTCAGGAAACTCGTAGTTTTTTGGAAGCTTGGCCACCCCTTTCAATGAAAGTGATTCTCCTCAGTCTCTGCTTTGGGCTACTTCAATAGGACACAAACCATGGAGATAGAACTTGGAACAGTATTATTGTGCCAAGTTTCAAAGAGCTAGCATAAACCGTGTTTGATTTAGAGTCCCAACTACATGTATCCATATAGGAGAAAACAGAGTGAATCCTAAACATGAAAACGGTTACTGCAAAGGAATGGTTTAACCTAGAAGAAGAAAATTTGATGAGCCAAGTGGGATTGCTGTACTGATCATTACCTGCAAGTATCATCAAGTTTGGGTGAAAAAATGTTTGCTGAGATTTCAGAAAACTCGTAGATTTTTGGAAATTGGCAACCCCTTTCAATGAAAGTGATTCTCGTCAGTTTCTGCTTGGGCCTACTTCAATAGGACACAAACCATAGCGATAGAACTTGGAACTACATTATTGTGCCAAGTTTCAGAGAGCTACCACAAACCGTGCTTGATTTAGAGTTCCAACTACATGTATCCATATAGCAGAAAACAGAGTGAAACCTAAACATGTAAACGGTTACTGCAAAGGAACTGTTTAACCGAGAAGAACAAAATTTGGTGAGCCAAATGGGATTGGTGTACTGATCATTACCTGCAAGTATCATCAAGATTGGGTGAAAAAATGTTTGCTGAGATTTCCGGAAACTCATAGTTTTTTGGAAGCTTGGCAAACCCTTTCAATGAAAGTGATTTTCGTCAGTCTCTGATTGGGGCTACTACAGTAGGACATAAACCATAGTGATAGAACTTGGAACTGTATTATTGTGCCAAGTTTCAAAGAGCTAGCACATACCGTGTTTGATTTAGAGTTCAAAATACATGTATCCATATTTGAGAAAACAGAGTGAAACCTAAACATAAAAACGGTTACTGTAAAGGAACGGTTTAACCTAGAAGAACGAAATTTAATGAGCCAAGTGGGATTGGTGTACTGATCATTACCTGCAAGAATCATCAAGATTGGGTGCAAAAATGTTTGCTGAGATTTCCGGAAACTCGTAGTTTTTTGGAAGCTTGGCAACCCCTTTCAATGAAAGTGATTATTCTCAGTCTCTTCTTGGGGCTACTTCAATTGGACAAAAACCATAGCAATAGAACTTGGAACTACATTATTGTGCCAAGTTTCAGAGAGCTAGCACAAACCGTGTTTGATTTAGAGTTCCAAATACATGTATCCATATAGGAGAAAACAGAGTAAAACCTAAACATAAAAACGGTTACTGTAAAGGAACGGTTTAACCTAGAAGAACGAAATTTAGTGAGCCAAGTGGGATTGTCTACAGATCATTACCTGCAAGTATCATCAAGATTGGGTTAAAAAAATGTTCGCTGAGATTTCAAGAAACTCGTGGTTTTTTTGAAGCTTGGCAACCCCTTTCAATGAAAGTGATTCTCGTCAGTCTCTGCTTGGGACTACTTCAATAGGACACAAACCATAGCGATAGAACTTGGAACTACATTATTGTGCCAAGTTTCAAAGAGCTAGCACAAACCGAGTTTGATTTAGTGTTCCAACTACCTGTATCCATATAGGAGAAAACAGAGTGAAACCTAAAAATGAAAACGGTTACTGCAAAGGAACGGTTTAACCTAGAAGAACGAAATTTGGTGAGCCAAGTGGGATTGGTGTACTGATCATTACCTGCAAGTGTCATCAATATTGGGTGAAAAAATGTTGCTGAGATTTCCTGAAACTCGTAGTTTTTTGGATGCTTGGCAACCCCTTTCAATGAAAGTGATTCTCGTCAGTCTCTGCTTGGGGCTACTTCAATAGGACACAAACCATAGCGATAGAACTTGGAACTGCATTATTGTGCCAAGTTTAAAAGAGCTAGCACAAACGATGTTTGATTTAGTTTTCCAACTACATGTATCCATATAGGAGAAAACAGAGTGAAACCTAAACATGAAAACGGTTACTGCAAAGGAACGGTTTAACCTAGAAGAACGAAATTTGGTGAGCCAAGTGGGATTGGTGTACTGATCATTACCTGCAAGTATCATCAAGAGTGGGTGAAAAAATGTTTGCTGAGATTTCCTGAAACTCGTAGTTTTTTGGAAACTTGGCAACCCCTTTTAATGAAAGTTGTTCTCGTCAGTTTCTGCTTGTGGCTACTTCAATAGGACACAAACCATAGCCATAGAACTTGGAACTACATTATTGTGCAAGTTTCAAGAGCTAGCACAAATCGAGTTTGATTTAGTGTTCCAACTACCTGTATCCATATAGGAGAAAACAGAGTGAAACCTAAACGTGAAAACGGTTACTGCAAAGAAACGGTTTAACCTAGAAGAGAGAAATTTAGTGAGACAAGTGGGATTCGTGTGCTGATCACTACCTGCAAGTATCATCAAGATTGGGTGAAAAAATGTTTGCTGAGATTTCACGATACCCGTAGTTTTTTGGAAGCCTGGCAACCTCTTTCAATGAAAGTGATTCTCGTCAGTCTCTTCTTGGGTCTACTTCAGTAGGACACAAACCATATTGATAGACCTTGGAACTGTATTATTGTGCCAAGTTTAAAAGAGCTAGCACAAACCGTGTTTGATTTAGAGTTCCAACTACATGTATCCATATAGGAGAATACAGAGTGAAACCTAAGCATAAAAACGGTTACTGTAAAGGAACGGTTTAACCTAGAAGAACGAAATTTAGAGAGCCAAGTGGGATTGGTATAGTGATCATTACCTGCAAGTATCATCAAGATTGGGTGAAAAATGTTTGCTGAGATTTCAGAAAACTCGTATTTTTTGGAAGCTTGGCCACCCCTTTCAATGAAAGCGATTCTCCTCAGTCTCTGCTTTGGGCTACTTCAATAGGACACAAACCATAGCGATAGAACTTGGAACAGTATTATTGTGCCAAGTTTCAAAGAGCTAGCATAAACCGTGTTTGATTTAGAGTTCCAACTACATGTATCCATATAGGAGAAAACAGAATGAAACCTAAACATGAAAACGGTTACTGCAAAGGAGCGGTTTAACCTAGAAGAACGAAATTTAGTGAGCCAAGTGGGATTGGTGTATTGATCATTACCTGCAAGTGTCATCAATATTGGCTGAAAAAATGTTTGCTGAATTTCCGGAAACTCGTAGTTTTTTGGAAGCTTGGCAACCCCTTTCAATGAAAGTGATTCTTGTCAGTCTCTGCTTGGGGCTACTTCAATAGGACACAAACCATAGCGATAGAACTTGGAACAGTATTATTGTGCCAAGTTTCAAAGAGCTAGCATAAAGCGTGTTTGATTTATAGTTCCAAAAACATGTATCCATATAGGAGAAAACAGAGTGAAACCTAAACATAAAAACGGTTACTGTAAAGGAACGTTTTAACCTAGAAGAACGAAATTTAGTGAGCCAAGTGGGATTGTTATACAGATCATTACCTGCAAGTATCATCAAGATTGGTGAAAAAATGTGTGCTGAGCTTTCAGGAAACTCGTAGATTTTAGGAAGCTTGGCAACCCCTTTCAATGAAAGTGATTTTCGTCAGTCTCTGCTTGGGGCTACTTCAGTAGGACACAAACCATAGTGATAGAACTTGGAACTGTATTATTGGGCCAAGTTTCAAAGAGCTAGCACAAACCGTGTTTGATTTAGAGTTCCAACAACATGTATCCATATAGGAGAAAACAGAATGAAACCTAAACATGAAAACGGTTACTGCAAAGGAGCGGTTTAACCTAGAAGAACGAAATTTAGTGAGCCAAGTGGGATTGGTGTATTGATCATTACCTGCAAGTGTCATCAATATTGGCTGAAAAAATGTTTGCTGAATTTCCGGAAACTCGTAGTTTTTTGGAAGCTTGGCAACCCCTTTCAATGAAAGTGATTCTTGTCAGTCTCTGCTTGGGGCTACTTCAATAGGACACAAACCATAGCGAAAGAACTTGGAACTACATTATTGTGCCAAGTTTCAAAGAGCTAGCACAAACCGTGTTTGATTTAGTGTTCCAACTACATGTATCCATCTAGGAGAAAACAGAGTGAAACCTAAACATGAAAACGGTTACTGCAAAGAACCGTTTAAACTAGAAGAACGAAATTTAGTGAGCAAAGTGGAATTGGTGTACTGATAATTACCTGCAAGTATCTTCAAATTGGGTGAAAAAATGTTTGCTGAGATTTCAGGAAACTCGTAGTTTTTTGGAAGCTTGGCCACCCCTTTCAATGAAAGTGATTCTCGTCAGTCTCTGCTTGGGTCAACTTCAATAGGACACAAACCATAGCGATAGAACTTGGAACTACATTATTGTGCCAAGTTTCAAAGAGCTAGCACAAACCGTGATTGATTTAGAGTTCCAACAACATGTGTCCATATAGGAGAAAACAGAGTGAATCCTAAAAATGAAAACGGTTACTGCAAAGGAAAGGTTTAACCTAGAAGAACGAAATTTGGTGAGCCAAGTGGGATTCGTGTGCTGATCACTACCTGCAAGTATCATCAAGATTGGGTGAAAAAATGTTTGCTGAGATTTCAGGAACCTCGTAGTTTTTTGGAAGCTTGGCAACCCCTTTCAATGAAAGTGATTCTCCTCAGTCTCTGCTTTGGGCTACTTCAATAGAACACAAATCATAGCGAAAGAACTTGGAACTACATTATTGTGCCAAGTTTCAAAGAGCTAGCACAAAGCGTGTTTGATTTAGTGTTCCAACTACATGTATCCATCTAGGAGAAAACAGAGTGAAACCTAAACATGAAAACGGTTACTGCAAAGGAACGGTTTAACCTAGAAGAACGAAATTTAGTGAACCAAGTGGGATTGGTGTACTGATTATTAAATGGAAGTATCATCAATATTGGGTGAAAAAATGTTTGCTGAGATTTCAGGAAACTCGTAGTTTTTTGGAAGCTTGGCAACCCCTTTCAATGAAAGTGATTCTCGTCAGTCTCTGCTTGGGGCTACTTCAGTAGGACACAAACCATAGCGATAGAACTTGGAACTGTATTATTGTGCCAAGTTTCAAAGAGCTCACACAAACCGTGTTTGATTTCGAGTTCCAACTACATGTATCCATATAGGAGAAAACAGAGTGAAACGTAAACATAATAACGGTTACTGTAAAGGAACGGTTTAAAGTATAAGAACGAAATTTAGTGAGCAAGTGGGATAGCGGTACTGATCATTACCTGCAAGTATCATCAAGATTGGGTGAAAAAATATTTGCTGAGATTTCAGGAACCTCGTAGTTTTTTGGAAGATTGGCAACCCCTTTCAATGAAAGTGATACTTGTCAGGCTCTGGTTTGGGCTACTTCAATAGGACACAAACCATAGCGATAGAACTTGGAACTACATTATTGTGCCAAGGTTGAAAGAGCTAGCACAAACCGTGTTTGATTTCGAGTTCCAACTAAATGTATCCATATATGAGAAAACAGAGTAAATCCTAAAAACGAAACCTGTTACTGCAAAGGAACGGTTTAACCTAGAAGAACGAAATTTGGTGAGCCAAGTGGGATTGGTGTACTGATCATTACCTGCAAGTATCATCAAGTGGGTGAAAAAATGTTTGCTGAGATTTCAGGAAACTCGTAGTTTTTTGGAAGCTTGGCAACCCCTTTCAATGAAGGTGATTCTCCTCAGTCTCTGCTTTGGGCTACTTCAATAGGACACAAACCATAGCGATAGAACTTGGAACTACATTATTGTGCCAAGTTTGAAAGAGCTAGCACAAACCGTGTTTGATTTAGAGTTCCAACTACATGTATCCATTTAGGATAAAATGGAGTGAAACCTAAACCTGAATACGGTTAATGCAATGGAACGGTTTAACCTAGAAGAACGAAATTTGGTGAGCCAAGTGGGATTCGTGTGCTGATCACTACCTGCAAGTATCATCAAGATTGGGTGAAAAAATGTTTGCTGAGATTTCTGGAAACTCGTAGTTTTTTGGAAGCTTGGCAAACCCTTTCAATGAAAGTGATTCTCGTCAGGCTCTGGTTTGGGCTACTTCAATAGGACACAAACCATAGCCATAGAACTTGGGACTACATTATTGTGCCAAGTTTCAAAGAGCTAGCACAAACCGTGTTTGATTTAGAGTTCCAACAACATGTATCCATATAGGAGAAAACAGAGTGAAACCTAAACATGAAAACGGTTACTGCAAAGGAACGGTTTAACCTAGAAGAACGAAATTTAGTGAGAAAAGTGGGATTGGTGTACTGATCATTACCTGCAATTGTCATCAATATTTGGTGAAAAAATGTTTGCTGAATTTCCGGAAACTCGTAGTTTTTTGGAAGCTTGGCCACACCTTTCAATGAAAGTGATTCTCCTCAGTCTCTGCTTTGGGCTACTTCAATAGAACACAAATCATAGCGAAAGAACTTGGAACTACATTATTGTGCCAAGTTTCAAAGAGCTAGCACAAACCGTGTTTGATTTAGTGTTCCAACTACATGTATCCATCTAGGAGAAAACAGAGTGAAACCTAAACATGAAAACGGTTACTGCAAAGGAACGGTTTAACCTAGAAGAACGAAATTTAGTGAACCAAGTGGGATTGGTGTACTGATCATTACCTGCAAGTGTCATCAATATTGGGTGAAAAAATGTTTGCTGAGATTTCAGGAAACTCGTAGTTTTTTGGAAGCTTGGCAACCCCTTTCAATGAAAGTGATTCTCGTCAGTCTCTGCTTGGGGCTACTTCAGTAGGACACAAACCATAGCGATAGAACTTGGAACTGTATTATTGTGCCAAGTTTCAAAGAGCTCGCACAAACCGTGTTTGATTTCGAGTTCCAACTACATGTATCCATATAGGAGAAAAAGAGTGAAACCTAAACATAATAACGGTTACTGTAAAGGAACGGTTTAAAGTATAAGAACGAAATTTAGTGAGCAAGTGGGATAGCGGTACTGATCATTACCTGCAAGTATCATCAAGATTGGGTGAAAAAATGTTTGCTGAGATTTCAGGAACCTCGTAGTTTTTTGGAAGTTTGGCAACCCCTTTCAATGAAAGTGATACTTGTCAGGCTCTGGTTTGGGCTACTTCAATAGGACACAAACAATAGCGATAGAACTTGGGACTACATTATTGTGCCAAGGTTGAAAGAGCTAGCACAAACCGTGTTTGATTTCGAGTTCCAACTACATGTATCCATATAGGAGAAAACAGAGTAAATCCTAAAAACGAAAACTGTTACTGCAAAGGAACGGTTTAACCTAGAAGAACGAAATTTGGTGAGCCAAGTGGGATTGGTGTACTGATCATTACCTGCAAGTATCATCAAGATTGGGTGAAAAAATGTTTGCTGAGATTTCAGGAAACTCGTAGTTTTTTGGAAGCTTGGCAACCCCTTTCAATGAAAGTGATTCTCCTCAGTCTCTGCTTTGGGCTACTTCAATAGGACACAAACCATAGCGATAGAACTTGGAACTACATTATTGTGCCAAGTTTGAAAGAGCTAGCACAAACCGTGTTTGATTTAGAGTTCCAACTACATGTATCCATTTAGGATAAAATGGAGTGAAACCTAAACATGAATACGGTTATTGCAATGGAACGGTTTAACCTAGAAGAACGAAATTTGGTGAGCCAAGTGGGATTCGTGTGCTGATCACTACCTGCAAGTGTCATCAATATTGGGTGAAAAAATGTTTGCTGAATTTTCGGAAACTCGTAGTTTTTTGGAAATTTGGCCACCCCTTTCAATCAAAGTGATTCTCCTCAGTCTCTGCTTTGGGCTACTTCAATAGGACACAAATCATAGCGATAGAACTTGGAACTACATTATTGTGCCAAGTTTCAAAGAGCTAGCACAAACCGTGTTTGATTTAGTGTTCCAACTACATGTATTCATATAGGAGAAAACAGAGTGAATCCTAAAAATGAAAACGGTTACTGCAATGGAACGGTTTAACCTAGAAGAACGAAATTTGGTGAGCCAAGTGGGATTGGAGTACTGATGATTACTTGCAAGTATCATCAAGATTGGGTGAAAAAATGTTTGCTGAGATTTCAGGAAACTCATAGTTTTTTGGAAGCTTGGCAACCCCTTTCAATGAAAGTGATTCTCGTCAGTCTCTGCTTGGGGCAACTTCTATAGGACACAAACCATTGCGATAGAACTTGCAACTACATTATTTTGCCAAGTTTCAAAACGCTAGCACAAACCGTGTTTGATTTACCGTTCCAACTACATGTATCCATATAGGAGAAAACTTAGTGAAGCCTAAACATAAAAACGGTTACTGCAAACGAACGGTTTAACCTAGAAGAACGAAATTTAGTGAGCCAAGTGGGATTGGTGTACTGATCATTACCTGCAAGTATCATCAAAATTGGGTGAAAAAATGTTTGCTGAGATTTCAGGAAACTCGTAGTTTTTTGGATGCTTGGCAACCCCTTTCAATGAAAGTGATTCTTGTCAGTCTCTGCTTGGGGCTACTTCAATAGGTCACAAACCATAGCGATAGAACTTTGAACTACATTATTGTGCCAAGTTTCAAAGAGCTAGCACAAACCTTGTTTGATTTAGAGTTCCAAATACATGTATCCATATAGGAGAAAACAGAGTGAAACCTAAACATAAAAACGGTTACTGTAAAGCAACGGTTTAAACTAGAAGAACGAAATTTAGTGAGCCAAGTGGGAATGGTGTACTGATCATTACTTGCAAATATCATCAAGATTGGGTAAAAAATGTTTGTGAGATTTCAGGAAACTCGTAGTTTTTTGGAAGCTTGGCAACCCCTTTCAATGAAAGTGATTCTCGTCAGTATCTGCTTGGGGCTACTTCAATAGGACACATACCATAGCGATAGAACTTGGAACTACATTATTGTGCCAAGTTTCAAAGAGCTAGCACAAACCGTGTTTGATTTAGAGTTCCAAAAACATGTATACATATAGGAGAAAACAGAGTGAAACCTAAACATGAAAACGGTTACTGCAAAGGAACGGCTTAACCTAGAAGAACGAAATTTAGTGAGCCAAGTGGGATTGGTGTACTGATCATTACCTGCAAGTGTCATCATTATTGGGTGAAAAAAAGTTTGCTGAATTTCCGGATACTCGTAGTTTTTTGGAAGCTTGGGTACCCCTTTCAATGCAAGTGATTCTCCTCAGTCTCTGCTTTGGGCTACTTCAATAGGACACAAATCATAGCGACAGAACTTGGAACTAAAACATTGTGCCAAATTTCAAAGAGCTAGCACAAACCGTGTTTGATTTAGAGTTCCAACTACATGTATCCATATAGGAGAAAACAGAGTGAATCCTAAAAATGAAAACGGTTACTGCAAAGGAACGGTTTAACATAGAAGAACGAAATTTAGTGAGCTAAGTGGGATTGGTGTACTGATCATTACCTGCAAGTATCATCAAGATTGGGTGAAAAAATGTTTGCTGAGATTTCAGGAAACTCGTAGTTTTTTGGATGCTTGGCAACCCCTTTCAATGAAAGTGATTCTCGTCAGTCTCTGCTTGGGGCTACTTCAATAGGACACAAACCATAGCGATAGAATTTGGAACTACATTATTGAGCCAAGTTTCAAAGAGCTAGCACAAACCGTGTTTGATTTAGACTTCCAACTACATGTATCCATATAGGAGAAAACAGAGTGAAACCAAAACATGAAAACGGTTACTGCAAAGGAACGGTTTAACCTAGAAGAACGAAATTTAGTGAGAAAAGTGGGATTGGTGTACTGATCATTACCTGCAAGTTTCATCAATATTTGGTGAAAAAATGTTTGCTGACTTTCCGGAAACTCGTACTTTTTTGGAAGCTTGGCCACTCCTTTCAATGAAAGTGATTCTCCTCAGTCTCTGCTTGGGGCTACTTCAATAGAACACAAATCATAGCGATAGAACTTGGAACTACATTATTGTGCCAAGTTTCAAAGAGCTAGCCCATACCGTGTTTGATTTAGAGTTCCAAATACATGTATCCATATAGGAGAAAACAGAGTGAAACCTAAACATAAAACGGTTACTGCAAAGGAACGGTTTAACCTTGAAGAAAGAAATTTGGTGAGCCAAGTGGGATTCGTGTACTGATCATTACCTGCAAGTATCATCAAGATTGGGTGAAAAAATATTTTCTGAGATTTCAGGAAACTGGTAGTTTTTTGGAAGCTTGGCAACCCCTTTCAATGAAAGTGATTCTTGTCAGTCTCTTCTTGGGGCTACTTCAATTGGACAAACCATAGCGATAGAACTTCTTACTACATTATTGTTCCAAGTTTCAAAGAGCTAGCACAAACCGTGTTTGATTTAGAGTTCCAACTACCTGTATCCATATAGGAGAAAACAGAGTGAAACCTAAACGTGAAAACGGTTACTGCAAAGAAACGGTTCAACCTAGAAGAACGAAATTTGGTGAGCCAAGTGGGATTTTTGCGCTGATCACTACCTGCAAGTATCATCAAGATTGGGTGAAAAACTGTTTGTTGAGATTTCAGGAAACTCGTGGTTTTTTTGAAGCTTGGCAACCCCTTTCAATGAAACAGATTCTCGTCAGTCTCTGCTTGGGACTACTTCAATAGGACACAAACCATAGCGATAGAACTTGGAAGTACATTATTGTGCCAAGTTTCAAAGAGCTAGCACAAACTGTGTTTGATTTAGAGTTCCAAGCACATGTATTTATATAGGAGAAAACAGAGTGAAACCTAAAAATGAAAACGGTTACTGCAAAGGAACGGTTTAACCTAGAAGAGCGAAATTTGGTGAGCCAAGTGGAATTGGTGTACTGATCATTACCTGCAAGTGTCATCAATATTGGGTGAAAAAATGTTGCTGAGATTTCCTTAAACTCGTAGTTTTTTGGAAGCTTGGCAACCCCTTTCAATGAAAGTGATTCTCGTCAGTCTCTGCTTGGGGCTACTTCAATACGACACAAAACATAGCGATAGAACTTGGAACTATATTATTGTGCCAAGTTTCATAGAGCTAGCACAAACCGTGATTGATTTAGATTTCCAACTACATGTATCCATATAGGAGAAAACAGAGTGAAACCTAAACATGAAAACGGTTACTGTAAAGGAATGGTTTAACATAGAAGAACGAAATTTGTTGAGCCAATTGGGATTGGTGTACCGATCATTACCTGCAAGTGTCATGAAGATTGGGTGAAAAAATGTATGCTGAGATTTCAGGAAACTCGTAGTTTTTTGGAAGCTTGGCAACCTCTTTCAATGACAGTGATTCTCGTCAGTCTCTTCTTGGGTCTACTACAGTAGGACATAAACCATAGCGATAGAACTTGGAACTGCATTATTGTGCCAACTTTCAAAGAGCTAGCACAAACCGTGTTTGATTTAGAGTTCCAACTACATGTATCCATATAGGAGAAAACAGAGTGAAACCTAAATATAACAACGGTTACTGTAAAGGAACGGTTTAACCTAGAAGAACGAAATTTAATGAGTCATTTGGGATTGGTGCAGTGATCATTACTGCAAGTATCATCAAGATTGGGTGAAAAATGTTTGCTGAGATTTCAGGAAACTCGTAGATTTTGGAAGCTTGGCAACCCCTTTCAATGAAAGTGATTTTCGTCTGTCTCTGCTTGGGGCTACTTCAATAGGACACAAACCATAGAGATAGAACTTGGAACTACATTATTGTGGCAAGTTTCAAAGAGCTAGCACAAACTGTGTTTGATTTAGAGTTCCAAATACATGTATCCATATAGGGGAAAACAGAGTGAAACCTAAACATGAAAACGGTTACTGCAAAGGAATGGTTTAACCTAGAAGAAGAAAATTTGATGAGCCACGTGAGATTGCTGTACTGATCATTACCTGCAAGTATCATCAAGATTGGGTAAAAAAATGTTTTGCTGAGATTTCAGAAAACTCGTAGTTTTTTGGAAGATTGGCAACCCCTTTCAATGAAAGTGATTCTCGTCAGTTTCTGCTTGGGGCCTACTTCAATAGGACACAAACATAGCGATAGAACTTGGAACTACATTATTGTGCCAAGCTTCCAAGAGCTTGCACAAACCGAGTTTGATTTAGTGTTCCACTACCTGTATCCATATAAGAGAAAACAGAGTGAAACCTAAACGTGAAAACGGTTACTGCAAAGAAACGGTTTAACCTAGAAGAACGAAATTTGGGTGAGCCAAGTAGGATTTTTGGGCTGATCACTACCTGCCAGTATCATCAAGATTGGGTGAAAAAATGTTTGCTGAGATTTCAGGAAACTCGTAGTTTTTTGTGAGCTTGGCAACCCCTTTCAATGAAACAGATTCTGGTCAGTCTCTGCTTGATACTACTTCAATAGGACACAAACCATAGCGATAGAACTTGGGAACTACATTATTGTGCCAAGTTTCAAAGAGCTAGCACAAACCGAGTTTGATTTAGTGTTCCAACTACCTGTATCCATATAGGAGAAAAGAGAATGAAACCTAAAAATGAAAACTGTTACTGCAAAGGAACAGTTTAACCTAGAAGAACGAAATTTGGGTGAGCCAAGTGGGATTGGTGTACTGATCATTACCTGCAAGTGTCATCAATATTGGGTGAAAAAATGTTTGCTGAGATTTCCGGAAACTCGTAGTTTTTTGTAAGCTTGGCAACCCCTTTCAATGAAAGTGATTCTCGTCAGTCTCTGCTAGGGGCTACTTCAATAGGACACAAACCATAGTGATAGAACATGGAAGTACATTATTGTGCCAAGTTTCAAAGAGCTAGCACAAACTGTGTTTGATTTAGAGTTCCAACCACATGTATCCATATAGGAGAAAACAGAGTGAAACCTAAAAATGAAAACGGTTACTGCAAAGGAACGGTTTAACCTAGAAGAGCGAAATTTGGTGAGCCAAGTGGGATTGGTGTACTGATCATTACCTGCAAAGTGTCATCAATATTGGGTGAACAAATGTTTCCTGAGATTTCCTGACACTCGTAGTTTTTTGGAAGCTTGGCAAGCCCTTTTAATGAAAGTGATTCTCGTCAGTCTCTGCTAGTGGTACTTCAATACGACACAAAACATAGCGATAGAACTTGGAACTATATTATTGTGCCAAGTTTCATAGAGCTAGCACAAACCGTGTTTGATTTACATTTCCAACTACATGTATCCATATAGGAGAAAACAGAGTGAAACCTAAACATGAAAACGGTTACTGTAAAGGAATGGTTTAACCTAGAAGAAGGAAATTTGTTGAGCCAATTGGGATTGGTGTACCGATCATAACCTGCAAGTGTCATCAAGATTGGGTGAAAAATGTATGCTGAGATTTCAGAAAACTCGTAGTTTTTAGGAAGCTTGGCAACCCCTTTCAATGACAGTGATTCTCGTCAGTCTCTGATTGGGGCTACTACAGTAGGACATAAACCATAGCGATAGAACTTGGAACTGTATTATTGTGCCAAGTTTCAAAGAGCTAGCACATACCGTGTTTGATTTAGAGTTCCAACTACATGTATCCAAATAGGAGAAAACAGAGTGGAAACCTAAACATGAAAACGGTTACTGCAAAGGAACGGTTTAACCTAGAAGAACAAAATTTGGTGGAGCCAAGTGGGATTGGTGTACTGATCATTACCTGCAAGTATCATCAAGATTGGGTGCAAAAATGTTTGTTGAGATTTCAGGAAACTGGAAGTTTTTTGGAAGCTTGGCAACCCCTTTCAATGAAAGTGATTCTTGTCAGTCTCTTCTTGGGGCTACTTCAATAGGACACAAAATCATAGCGATAGAACTTGTAACTACATTATTGTGCCAAGTTTCAAAGAGCTAGCACAAAAATGTTTGATTTAGTTTTCCAACTACATGTATCCATATAGGAGAAACAGAGTGAAACCTAAAAATGAAAACGGTTTCTGCAAAGGAACGGTTTAACCTAGAAGAACGAAATTTGGTGAGCCAAGTGGGATTTGGTGTACTGATCATTACCTGCAGGTATCATCAAGATTGGGTGAAAAAATGTTTGCTGAGATTTCCTGAAACTCGTAGTTTTTTGGAAGCTTGGCCACCCCTTTTAATGAAAGTTGTTCTCGTCAGTCTCTGCTTGTGGCTACTTCAATAGGACACAAACCATAGCCATAGAACTTGGAACTACATTATTGTGCAAGTTTCAAAGAGCTAGACAAATCGAGTTTGATTTAGTGTTCCAAATTCCTGTATCCATATAGGAGAAACAGAGTGAAACCTAAACGTGAAAACGGTTACTGCAAAGAAACGGTTTAACCTAGAAGAGAGAAATTTGGTGAGACAAGTGGGATTCGTGTGCTGATCACTACATGCAAGTATCATCAAGATTGGGTGAAAAAATGTTTGCTGAGATTTCAGGAAACTCCTAGTTTTTTGGAAGCTTGGCAACCCCTTTCAATGAAAGTGATTCTCGTCAGTGTCTTCTTGGGCCTTCTTCAATAGGACACAAACCATAGTGATAGAACTTGGAACTACATTATTGTGCCAAGTTTCAAAGAGCTAGCACAAACCGTGTTTGATTTAGAGTTCCAACTACATGTATCCATATAGGAGAAAACAGAGTGAAACCTAAACATGAAAACCGATACTGCAAAGGAACGGTTTAACCTAGAAGAACGAAATTTGGTGAGCCAAGTGGGATTGGTGGGCTGATCATTAAATGGAAGTATCATCAAGATTGGGTGAAAAAATGTTTGCTGAGATTTCCGGAAACTCGTACTTTTGCGAAGCTAGGCAACCCCTTTCAATGAAAGTGATTCTCGTCAGTCTCTGCTTGGGGCTTCTTCAATTGGACACATACCATAGCGATAGAACTTGGAACTACATTATTGTGCCAAGTTTCAAAGAGCTAGCACAAACCGTGTTTGATTTTAGAGTTCCAACTACATGTATCCATATAGGAGAAAACAGAGTGAAACCTAAACATGAAAACGGATACTGTAAAGGAACGGTTTAACCTTGAAGAAACGAAATTTGGTGAGCCATGTGGAATTGGTGTCCTGATCATTAAATGGAAGTATCATCAAGATTGGGTGAAAAAATGTTTGCTGAGATTTCCGGAAACTCGTCCTTTTTGGAAGCTTGGCAACCCCTTTCAATGAAAGTGATTCTCGTCAGTCTCTGCTTGGGGCTACTTCAATAGGACACAAACCATAGCCATAGAACTTGAAACTACATTATAGTGCCAAGTTTCAAAAGAGCTAGCACAAACCGTGTTTGATTTAGAGTTCCAACTACATGTATCCATGTAGGAGAAACAGAGTGAAACCTAAACATGAAAACGGTTACTGCAAAGGAACGGTTTAACCGAGAAGAACGAAATTTGGTGAGCCAATTGGGATTGGTTGGCTGATCATTAAATGGAAGTATCATCAAGATTGGGTGAAAAAATGTTTGCTGAGATTTAAGAAACTCGTACTTTTTGGAAGCTTGGCAACCCCTTTCAATGAAAGTGATTCTCGTCAGTCTCTGCTTGGGGCTTCTTCAATAGAACACATACCATAGCGATAGAACTTGGAACTACATTATTGTGCCAAGTTTCAAAGAGCTAGCACAAACCGTGTTTGATTTAGAGTTCCAACTACATATATCCATATAGGAGAAACAGAGTGAAACCTAAACATGAAAACGGTTACTGCAAAGGAACGGTTTAACCTAGAAGAACGAAATTTGGTGAGCCAAGTGGGATTGGTGGGCTGATCATTAAATGGAAGTATCATCAAGATTGGGTGTAAAAATGTTTGCTGCGATTTCCGGAAACTCGTACTTTTGGGAAGCTAGGCAACCCCTTTCAATGAAAGTGATTCTCGTCAGTCTCTGCTTGGGGCTCCTTCAATAGGACACAAACCATAGCGATAGAACTTGGAACTACATTATTGTGCCAAGTTTCAAAGAGCTAGCACAAACCGTGTTTGATTATAGTTCCAACTACATGTATCCATGTAGGAGAAAACAGAGTGAAACCTAAACATGAAAACGGATACTGTAAAGGAAACGGTTTAACCTAGAAGAACGAAATTTGGTGAGCCATATGGAATTGGTGTCCTGATCATTAAATGGAAGTATCATCAAGATTGGGTGGAAAAATGTTTGCTTAGATTTCCGGAAACTCGTACTTTTTGGAAGCTTGGCAACCCCTTTAAATGAAAGTGATTCTCGTCAGTCTCTGCTTGGGGCTACTTCAATAGGACACAAACCCAGCCATAGAACTTGAAACTACATTATCGTGCCAAGTTCAAAAGAGCTAGCACAAACCGTGTTTGAGTTAGAGTTCCAACTACATGTATCCATGTAGGAGAAAACAGAGTGAAACCTAAACATGAAAACGGTTACTGCAAAGGAACGGTTTATCCTAGAAGAACAAAATTTGGTAAGCCAAGTGGGATTGGTGGGCTGATCATTAAATGGAAGTATCATCAAGATTGGGTGAAAAAAATGTTTCCTGAGATTTCCGGAAACTCGTACTTTTGGGAAGCTTGGCAACACCTTTCAATGAAAGTGATTCTCGTCAGTCTCTGCTTGGGGCTTCTTCAATAGGACACAAACCATAGCGATAGAACTTGGAACTACATTTATTGTGCCAAGTTTGAAAGAGCTAGCACAAACCGTGTTTTGATTTTAGAGTTCCAACTACATGTATCCATATAGGAGAAAACAGAGTGAAACCTAAACATGAAAACGGATACTGCAAAGGAACGCTTTAACCTAGAAGAACGAAATTGGTGAGCCATGTGGAATTGGTGTCCTGATCATTAAATGGAAAGTATCATCAAGATTGGGTGAAAAAATGTTTGCTGAGATTTCCGGAAACTCGTCCTTTTTGGAAGCTGGCAACCCCTTTCAATGAAAGTGATTCTCGTCAGTCTCTGCTTGGGGCTACTTCAATAGGACACAAAACATAGCCATAGAACTTGAAACTACATTATAGTGCCAAGTTTCAAAGAGCTAGCAAAAACCGTGTTTGAATTAGAGTTCCAACTACATGTATCCATGTAGGAGAAAACAGAGTGAAACCTAAATATGAAAACGGTTACTGCAAGGAACGGTTTAACTAGAAGAACGAAATTTGGTGAGCCAAGTGGGATTGGTGGGCTGATCATTAAATGGAAGTATCATCAAGATTGGGTGAAAAAATGTTTGCTGAGATTTCCGGAAAACTCGTCCTTTTGGGAAGCTTGGCAACCCCTTTCAATGAAAGTGATTCTCGTCAGTGTCTGCTTGGGGCTACTTCAATAGGACACAAACCATAGCCATAGAACTTGGAACTACATTATTGTGCCAAGTTTCAAATAGCTAGCACAAACCGTGTTTGATTTAGAGTTCCAACTACATGTATCCATATAGGAGAAAACAGAGTGAAACCTAAACATTCAAACGGTTACTGCAAAGGAACGGTTTAACCTAGAAGAACGAAATTTGGTGAGCCAAGTGTAATTGGTGTACTGATCATTAAATGGAAGTATCATCAAGATTGGGTGAAAAAATGTTTGCTGAGATTTCCGGAAACTCGTACTTTTGGGAAGCTTGCAACCCCTTTCAATGAAAGTGATTCTCGTCAGTGTCTTCTAGGGCCTTCTTCAATAGGACACAAACCATAGTGATAGAACTTGGAACTACATTATTGTGCCAAGTTTCAAAGAGCTAGCACAAACCGTGTTTGATTTAGAGTTCCAACTACATGTATCCAAATAGGAGAAAACAGAGTGAAACCTAAACATGAAAACGGATACTGCAAAGGAACGGTTTAACCTAGAAGAACGAAATTTGGTGAGCCAAGTGGGATTGGTGGGCTGATCATTAAATGGAAGTATCATCAAGATTGGGTGAAAAAATGTTTGCTGAGATTTCCGGAAACTCGTACTTTTTGGAAGCTTGGCAACCCCTTTCAATGAAAGTGATTCTCGTCAGTCTCTGCTTGGGGCTACTTCAATAGGACACAAACCATAGCCATAGATCTTGAAACTACATTATCGTGCCAAGTTTCAAAGAGATAGCACAAACCGTGTTTGATTTAGTGTTCCAACTACATGTATCCATGTAGGAGAAAACAGAGTGAAACCTAAATATGAAAACGGTTACTGCAAAGGAACGGTTTAACCTAGAAGAACGAAATTTGGTGAGCCAAGTGGGATTGGTGGGCTGATCATTAAATGGAAGTATCATCAAGATTGGGTGAAAAAATGTTTGCTGAGATTTCCGGAAACTCGTACTTTTGGGAAGCTTGGCAACCCCTTTCAATGAAAGTGATTTTCGTCAGTCTCTGCTTGGGGCTTCTTCAAATGGGACACATACCATAGCGATAGAACTTGGAACTACATTATTGTGCCAAGTTTCAAAAGAGCTAGCACAAAACCGTGTTTGATTTAGAGTTCCAACTACATGTATCCATATAGGAGAAAACAGAGTGAAACCTAAACATGAAAACGGATACTGTAAAGGAACGGTTTAACCTTGAAGAACGAAATTTGGTGAGCCATATGGAATTGGTGTCCTGATCATTAAATATAAGTATCATCAAGATTGGGTGGAAAAATGTTTGCTTAGATTTCCGGAAACTCGTACTTTTTGGAAGCTTGGCAACCCCTTTCAATGAAAAGTGATTCTCGTCAGTCTCTGCTTGGGGCTACTTCAATAGGACACAAACCACAGCCATAGAACTTGAAACTACATTATCGTGCCAAGTTTCAAAGAGCTAAGCACAAACCGTGTTTGAGTTAGAGTTCCAACTACATGTATCCATGTAGGAGAAAACAGAGTGAAACCTAAACATGAAAACGGTTACTGCAAAGGAACGGTTTATCCTAGAAGAACAAAATTTGGTAAGCCAAGTGGGATTGGTGGGCTGATCATTAAATGGAAGTATCATCAAGATTGGGTGAAAAATGTTTGCTGAGCTTTCCGGAAACTCGTCCTTTTGGGAAGCTTGGCAACCCCTTTCAATGAAAGTGATTCTCGTCAGTGTCTTCTTGGGCCTTCTTCAATAGGACACAAACCATAGTGATAGAACTTGGAACTACATTATTGTGCCAAGTTTCAAAGAGCTAGCACAAACCGTGTTTGATTTAGAGTTCCAACTACATGTATCCATATAGGAGAAAACAGAGTGAAACCTAAACATGAAAACGGATACTGCAAAGGAACGGTTTAACCTAGAAGAACGAAATTTGGTGAGCCAAGTGGGATTGGTGGGCTGATCATTAAATGGAAGTATCATCAAGATTGGGTGAAAAAATGTTTGCTGAGATTTCCGGAAACTCGTACTTTTTGGAAGCTTGGCAACCCCTTCAATGAAAGTGATTCTCGTCAGTCTCTGCTTGGGGCTACTTCAATAGGACACAAACCATAGCCATAGATCTTGAAACTACATTATCGTGCCAAGTTTCAAAGAGATAGCACAAACCGTGTTTGATTTAGAGTTCCAACTACATGTATCCATGTAGGAGAAAACAGAGTGAAACCTAAATATGAAAACGGTTACTGCAAAGGAACGGTTTAACCTAGAAGAATGAAATTTGGTGAGCCAAGTGGGATTGGTGGGCTGATCATTAAATGGAAGTATCATGAAGATTGGGTGAAAAAATGTTTTGCTGAGATTTCCGGAAAACTCGTACTTTTGCGAAGCTAGGCAACCCCTTTCAATGAAAGTGATTCTCGGTCA